>NW_010397410.1:3503-7798 GCF_000710305.1 Buceros rhinoceros silvestris
TCCTGCTGCAAAGAGCAGCTGTCGGAGAAGCCCTCCAGGAACAGTGTAGACAAGGCGCCACTGCCCAGCAGCCACCGGAGTTCGGAGGAGTATTACTCCTTTCATGAGTCCGACCTGGACATCAGCGAGCTGAACGGCTCCATGTCCAGCAGGCAGATCGACGTCCTCATCTTCAAAAAACTGACAGAGCTCTTCAGTGTCCACCAGATCGACGAGCTGGCCAAGTGCACCTCAGACACTGTCTTCCTGGAGAAGACCAACAAGATCTCGGACCTCATCAATAGCATCACTCAGGACTACAACCTGGACGAGCAGGATGCTGAATGCAGGCTGGTCCGAGGCATCATACGTATCAGCACCCGGAAAAGCAGGGTCCGGCCCCATATTTCTATCCCAGCCAGCCAGAGCCACGAGGAGAAGTCCAACCGTGGCAACGCACCGGACAGCGGTAACGAGACGATGCTGGAGTCCATGGTCATCAGCCAGGACGGTACGTGTGGGTTCCATGGTGTCAGCCCTTCAATACAGGTTACTTTGTCAAAGCCTGGGAGATGTGAGGGTGGAGCAGGGTTGAAAGCTGGTGTCTGTCTTCAGGCTGGGCTTGTTCTCCTGGAGGTGTGAACATTGGGTGTTCCTGGAGACCTCCACTTCTCCAGTCCACCAGTCGCTGTGGGCTGCCTTTCTCGATGAGATCTTTCACTGTCAGTGCAGTTTGCGCTGAGCAATAGAAGGGCTCATTCTGCTGTGACTGCAATGCTCTGGCTTTGCTCCGCACCTCTAATCCAGGCAGAAAGACCATGAGTCAAACTTAACTGGTATGACCAGCCGAGCTGGCTGACTTGTGCCAGAGGATGTCCAGTTACTGAGCTGGCTTGCTCCCGTCTGTTCTCCCGTGAGTGCTCTTTGCTAACGCCACCCGTAGACTACCGGGACAGAGTGTCTCTGTGCAGCTGACACTTCCTCCACCCCACAGGGTGAGGAGCAGCCAGTAAATATCCGTGCCAGGAGGAGGGACAGGCTGTGAGCGCCTCATGGCTCTGTCAGGGATGCTCTCCTCCTCCTCTGGAGTGGCCTGAGGTGACTGACTTCTAAGAGAGTTTGTTGTAGAAAGGCCTTGAAAAGCTGAGTATGGGGGACGAGGAGAGAGCCAGAAGCAGCAGGAGGACCCAGTTTAGCAATAAGGCTGCTGTTGCTTCCCAGTATTTAGGGGCTGTAAAGCTCTGACTACCACGACGTGAAGAATCAGACTCTACCTCTGCTGTTACCCGGGGGTGGTGCCCTCTGAAGCAGAGCCCTGTGTGTTCTTCGCTCTCTGGTCAGAGCTGCCCGTCTCAGCCCCTCTTAGTTTCCATTGCAGATTTGGCCGTGCAGATATCGGAAGAAACGCCAGCAGATGTGATAGCCAGGAACATGAGGCAACACAGCAGCGCAGGTAACGTACCTGGCTGGGGGTCTGAGCTGCGGCAGTACCCTGGGCGTGAGGGGAACCTCCGGTGTGATTCATACCTTCAGGTTTCACCACCTGCAAAGGCCGAGCGGGCACCAGCTCAGGTTAGCGTCGGGGTGTTGGTTCTGTGGAGCTTTGGGAAGGGAGCTCAGAAAACTGCCCAGGTTGGTGGGTCCTTCTGGGAAAGAACGAAACCCTGGCACGGAGGGTTCTCTGCCCATGCACGGCACTTAGGCTGACAGCTTTCAGTCTGCGGGTGTCTTGACGAAGTTTGGGGCTGTCTCTGGGGTGTGACCAGCTAAGGTCACTGCTGGGTTATACTGGGAACGAAAGGAACTGCGCAGAAGAGAAGCAGGGGAGAGTGACGGGCCGTCCCATGAGCTCTGAGCCTCGCGGCTCCGCTCCAAAGAGCAGCCCAGGGCTAAAAGACAAGTTTTCTCCTGTGTAATGACAGATCTGTCTAGAAGACGGCTACAATCCCGGCAGGGTTGTTCCCTGCCCGTGGGCTTTGTGTGGCTTTCTCCTCCCTCATGATACACAAAGCCTTTTGTGGCAGCTCCTCGCCTAACTGCCGGGCAATGCTGCAGTTCACGCTGTCTGATGTCGCTGTCTCTTCTCTTCCCTCTCCAAGGCTCTCCAACAAGCAGAGATTCCTCTTTCCAAGACACAGAGACGGACTCATCTGGGGCACCTCTGCTTCAGGTGTATTGTTAAGAAGAAGGACTTGGGCAGCAGGCAGGAATCCCAAGGCTTTGCTGCAATCAGATTCCTCCTCTTTCAACATGGACTGTGCTATCCACTTATTTTTTTCCCCAGTCTGCCCTGATCCTCTGTTGAAGCCAAGTTTCTCCTGCTGTCTGAATTTCGCTGGGTGGTTTTTTTTTTTTTTCCTTTGGACAATATAGAACATCAAGGAAGTGAAGTGTGGAGCTAGTTAACTTGGGAGGTGGAATGTGTGCCCAGGGAGGAGAAGATGGACAAGGAAGTATCAGATAACTCATGCTTCTCTGATCACCATACTTCACGTTTAGCCTCAGTGGCCCAGCCCTGTCCCTGCTTTCAGGATGTGTCAGTTCTGGCTTTCTGGCGTTTCGTAAGTTAACTCGGGCAGGGACTAACTGGATGGTGTCTCTGTGTTTGTGCCGATGCTGAGGTGAAGCCCCAGCACCTTTTCTCTAGGGACCCAAACCCCTGTTTAATGTGGCTGCCTTGGTCCCAGAACCCTAAATCCTCCATCCATGGTGTTTGCAGTAGCCAGAGCTGCCTTTTTCCTGCTGCCCCTTCGTGGTGTCCCCTCCTGCTGCCTTGTAGGAAGGTTCAGCTAATGACGTGGTTCATTTAATCCACGGCCTCTTGACGTGTCTCCCAGCTGCCCTCTCTCATCTCCCCAGCAGACCCTGGGGGAGCAGTTTTGGGGTCGCTGCCAGTGCGATGCGAACGGTGGGGCTGAGGCGCTGCCGGTTGTACGCGCTGCCCAGTGATGTGCACTCCAGTCAGCTCTTCCTCGCTCATCTCCCAAGCCCTCAGTGTTTCCCCATCCCGCTGACTGCGGGGCAAGCCTTGAGCTGGGGTTACGGCAGGCGAGGGAAACAGTCGGTTCATTTTCACACTTTTGTAATTAAGAATTGGGCCATTTGTTCTGCTAGAAACCGCCTTAAAAGTGGCTCGCTGGGAAAGGAAAACTCCCGGGGTGTGTTTCCAGAGGGTCTGCGAGGACCCTTCCCTTGGCTCCTCTCCCACAGCCCGTCGGCAGCAGGAGATGGGGTTATTGCTGCCCGCAGGGCTCGGCGCCGACGACCTTGAGGGCTGCAGTGCTGCGGGAGGAGGAAGCTCTGTCTGACTGGTGTTGCCACCTGGTTGTTTATCAGAAAGTCAACACGCAAAGCCATGGGACTTGTTTATGCATTGGGTGCCCTTGGATGTGAATAGAAAACGCCAAGTTGAATTTACCAGCCCTAGAATAAACACACCCACTGGTTTTGGGGGGAGAGGGAGACCAAAATAGGCCCCGTGCTTTGGTGTGGACCTTGTTTTTGTGCCTTAATTGGACTGAAATGTGCCTTAATTGAACTGAACCGTGCCTCGATTTCACAGCCTGTGATTACTCTTCAGGAGGTTGGGTAGGGGGAAGGGTTTAATTCCTCACATGAACAGTCAGGCTTATTTAAACTGGCCAAAGCCCTTTGAAACACACGGTTCAAGTCACTGTTAGAGGCTGTTTTTGTAACCTGCTGGCGTTTCAGAGCACACCTTCCTAAATCACGGACGTTACTGAGACCACATCTTGAGACAGCAATGGAGAGAGACTTTGAAAATAAAGGGGAGAGACTGAGGCCTGGATTGGGCTTCCCCTCCCTGCTTTGTTTTTAAAGCTGTTGGTTTGGGAAAAACCCCATTTCTGCGAGGAAGAGGCTCGAAGCGAGGCCAGCATTTGGTCACCTCCTTCCGAACGCCACATGTGCTGCTGGACCCACTCGGCTTCCTGCTGCTGCATGGATTTGTACCGAACCTGCTGGAGGAGTCGGCTCGAACCTGTGCACTGAGGCGTCGGCAGGGGTCACGGTGACACGCAGCTCTGTGCGCTGGAGCCTTGGGGTGAGGAGGGACTTGAAAAGAGCTGCCGGTTGCCGTTCCAGCTGCGATAGCACATTTTTAATGTTTAGTCTGTGTACCAAGAGTGAATGTATGGATTAAGCTTGCAAAAAACCCCCAACCCCTCCCCAAAAAACCCCCAAACTCGCCTCTCAATGCGATGGCCCCTGAAGCTGGTGGACCTGTGGTGTCTTCCGGGATTCTTTTGCACTCCTTGGCCTTAAAACGAATGATTCAGTCTTTTTTATAAAGCAAA
>NW_010397410.1:8027-10120 GCF_000710305.1 Buceros rhinoceros silvestris
CAGCGGAGGGAGCCTGGGCTGGGGTGGTGTTGGGTGGGTTGCTGATCCCTGCTTTCCCAGCAGCACGTGGACAAAGGTACCATTGTCTGCTTGGCAGCATTTGTCTGTGCCCGGGGGGTTGTTCAGAGGGACACGGGAAGCTGGGTGCAAAGGGAGCCCCGGGGCAAGCGCCTGTTTGTGTGCAGACAATCCTGGACCTTCCCCATGGGGTGATGAGCCCTGGGAAAAATGAGCCTGGGGCGAGGATTTCCAGCTGCTCCCTGGGGTGTAGAGCTAGAAGATGCTGCTGTCCCTGATGGTGGGGCAGGATCTGCCTGGGGAGGGAGTCTGGCTCCCTCGCTGCCCCTGTGACCTGAAGGACCAGTTTTGCACTTTAATGTCCCTACCAAACCTCAGCAGATAACCTGCAGAGCTCCATCCCGTCCCTGCCATGGCCCTTCCCTCGCCCTCCCGGGGCAGAAGAT
This sequence comes from Buceros rhinoceros silvestris, assembly GCF_000710305.1. Classification (NCBI taxonomy): domain Eukaryota; kingdom Metazoa; phylum Chordata; class Aves; order Bucerotiformes; family Bucerotidae; genus Buceros; species Buceros rhinoceros. The sequence continues at coordinate 8,492 of NW_010397410.1, forward strand.
GGCAGGGAGGTGGTTGGGGGTGGGATTTTCTGCCCTGGGGCACAGGACCAACTCTCCCAGCACCGCTGTCAGGGAGGCGGGTGGGTGCCGTGAAGGATTGGCACTAACCCTCCTTGTTTTTTTCCTGAAGTTTGGTCTGTTGAGGACTCGTGACTCTTGTCTAGTCCCTGCAGGCAGGTGGAGGACTGAGCCTGACTCTGAGTCCTGTGCGTGGTTCCCTGCCTGTTCTGTCCCGATTTTGTTAAATCGAAGATCACGTTCGACCTGGCCACCCCCTTTGGCAGCAGCTGTGTGAGAGAGTTTCCTGGAAGCACTTCAAAGCCCTGGACAGGTAAGTGCTGCCTTCTCTCAGCTGGGAAGGGTCTCCAGGGGAGACGTTGCTGTGTCTGGAGCCCTTGAACCAGCTGGTTTGAGCTCCAGGGAAAGGGAGCAACTGTCCCCGACATCGCCACCGTCCCTGCGGAAGGGTCTCCAGGGGAGACGTTGCTGTGTCTGGAGCCCTTGAACCAGCTGGTTTGAGCTCCAGGGAAAGGGAGCAACTGTCCCCGCCATCGCCACTGTCCCTGCCATCGCCACTGTCCCCACCCGCCACTGAGCTGTCCTCTTGCTAGGTCCTCCTGCAAGGCTGGGCCACATTTTTCTGCCCTCTGCCTACCCTCCTCTCCATCTCTCCAGTGCTTCTCCTGGAAGAGGTTTTTCTTCCCTCAGCAGCCGTTCAAGCAGCTGCAGTGACCGAGTGCCTGTCACAGGCAGAGTTGCTTCTGCTTCTCCCGGGCACGGTGAATCCCTGGGGAAAGGCTGTTTCTGGAGGCGTCTGTTCCGATCACAGCGGCTCTGCCGGGTGCGCAGCGTGGGAGTTCATCCCGCTGCCCCAAAGCGTGCTTCCCAGCCAGTCAGACTGCCTCAAACCCGCTGGAGATCGCTGCAACCCCGGGAGAGATTGGGAAAATTGTATTTAAAATGATGCTGCTGCAGTCCATCGGTCTCTGCTGTCAGTCCTGCGTTCAGCCACACGCTGGCTTCCGAGTTCGCTGCGTGGATCACGGTCTCCTTCACAGCGCTGGTGGGATGAATCCGCCGAGGTTTACGTCTGCTGAAGGTCGTGTTTGCTGGCGATGAAGCTGTTGCCGTGGTGGTTTTTGCTCTGAGCGGTCCTGTTGAGTTCTGCTGGGTGATCTGGCAGAACTGGAAGACCAGTAACTCTGCTGGGAATAGCTGGGTGGAGGAAGTTCATCTTCCCCATCCTCACCCTGAACTACTGATGTCTTTGGAGGAAGCCGGTGGTTTGACCCCAATTCTTTGCAGCCTGGCCCACAGCAGTAACAGAGGAGCTGTGGCGTCTCCTTGTAGTGTTAAATACCCAGTGCCCCCATTTCTCTTGTTGGGGTTTTGCCGGTTTATTGCTCTCCAAGGCAGCCCTGCAGGCGGGGCTGCTCGCTAAAACGCTCTGAGCTGTGATAGTCATTAATTAAAAACTAAGTCAGGAGTTAAAAGAGACCAGGGGGAACTTCTACCCTATCAAAGCTCTCTGCAGAGCCTGTGCCTGCGAGGTTTTGCTTTGAAGGCTGTGAGAAGCGGCCCAGGCGGGTCGGGGAGCTCTGGGTGGTGCTGGCAGCCGCGGCTCCGGCG
>NW_010397410.1:10274-12020 GCF_000710305.1 Buceros rhinoceros silvestris
TCCGGGTGACTCAAAGAGTCCCCTCCACAGGCATGGAAAGGTAAAGTCATCACCTGCCATGCTCCAGCACGGGCCTCGCAGCTCTGCGGGGCAGGGACACATCTGCTGGAAGCCCAGACAGGGCTGTACGGGTAGGGTTTGGTTCCCAGTGTCCCTCCTGATGCTGTGTTTCCCTGCTGCGGTCACGGGCCGTGCTCTCCAGGAACTCTGGCTGAGGTGGGCCTTGGCATTTTTGAACCCACTTCTGCAGCCACTCAGACCAGAGCTGTCCTGCCCTGGAATGGTTTGCTGCAGGGGAAACTGTCTCTTGGAAGCCAAAGGGTGTTTTTGAGTCACCTTGGCCCGGGGAAAGTCGGTGGCAGCTGAGTGGTTGCAGAGGACAAGGCCATCAGGAGCAACACCTTCTGTTCCGCTGGCCCGCAGGGTTGAAGTCCAGGGTAGCACTGGCATCAACCACCATTCACAAACAAACCGAGCGCGGGCATTCACCTGCCCCGGGGTTCGGAGTGGCAGGTACGGCCCTGTTCTCCCAGGACTGTTTGCTTTGTCCCTTCACCTGCCTGAAAGGCAAAATGACACACTTTCACCCCCAAAACATCCTCCCAGCTTCCTCTGGCTCCTCTGCCTCTGGGTGAACTCTTGTCTTCTCTCAACCGGCCGCCTGCAAGTGGCACCGACCAGCTCTAAGCCTGGTGCCAGCCAGGGAAAATGCGGGAGTTTCACTGTTGTCATAACCCCGACCTGCAGGGAAGACAGGAACAGCCCCAAGAGTTTGGGTTTGGCAACGCTGAGGGAGCTCTGCACGTAGAACCAGGAAGGCAAGGCCGTGTACCAGCGATCCGGTGGCTGCCAGCAGTCAGCTGAGGGTGACGGTTACAGGGCTGAGATGGTCAGCAGGGAAATAACAAAGCTTAGGGTGGGGCCGTGAGCAGCACCAGTTTACAACTGGTCCCATTTGCTGCCCTGGTGCCTGCTCCTCAGGAGGGGCTGGACACAGATTGCGCTGCAGGCACCGAGCCTGGCTGTCTGCTCTGACCTCTGGCTGAAAACGGGGTGAAGCTCGTCACATCCCCCACCAGCTCGGCTCACCCACCCCGTGCACAGCTCGGCTCAGCTCCGCTCACGCCAGGGCTGAGCCCCTTGGACGCCAGCACAGCCTGGCTGTTTGCAGAGTCATGGGAGACCCCGTTGTTTTAGCAGGGGCAGAGCAGGGGCAGGGAATCGTGTGTGGGGTGAACTGGAAGACGAACAGGAGGGAGGATCTGGAGCAGAGCAGTCCCACAGCAGCTGCCCCAACCTGGGTCCTCGCTTGCCCACAAGCTTAACTGGGTGGGTGCTGCTTTTTGACCCCAAAAGCCTATAAACCCAGGAAACTAAATACAAACAATGCCCTACCACTCAAAATAATGAAAGGGCGCCTGCCAGGTGTGATGCCAGGCTGGACTTTGCCCAAGCAGCTTTTTCAGCCATTTGTGCCTGCTGGAACCGTTTCGGGAGGCAGCCGCAGAACTACAGCAGCAGGGATCTGGGGTAGCCTGCAAAGGACTGACAGAGCCTGGGCTGTCGTGACACTGTCCTCCTTGGCTCTGTCATAAAGGAGATCTGGGGCAAGGGTGGCTTCTTCTGGGCAGTTACGTGCTGCCCTGCGGAGGGTGGAGCCTTGGTCATCCCCCAGCGTTTGAGCTGTGCATGGAGTGGGTGACCTGCACCTCCAACAGCCTCTCCTTGGCCAGGGAGCGAACGTTG
>NW_010397410.1:12184-13641 GCF_000710305.1 Buceros rhinoceros silvestris
CCTCCCAGCTCCCACCCCAGCCAGGATCCTCCTGTGGGAGAAAGCACACACTCCACCTGGAAATACACCGCTTTTTGTTTTCCTTTATGTTGCACTGCAGTTTTAACAAAGACACGAACATGCAAAGTAAAGCCACTCGCCAGCGGGAGCTCAGGAGAGACCGCTGTCAGTGGTCAGTGGGGAGAGAGCCTCTTGGAAAAGCGGCGGAAGACACGCTCCCAGCAAGAACAGCACCCCCAGAGACCACCCCCATCCTCTCCCTAGCCCACTACAGACCCTCCAGCCCTCCCCTGCCCTGCAGGGCTCAGTCTGTTCCACTGCTGGTAAGAGCAGAAGCAGCAGCAAGGAGGGGCAGAGGTTGTCTCTACAGCAAGAGCTGGTGGTTTTGGCCTGGTGTTTTCCCTTCCCAAGGAGGCAGGAGGAGAACTGTTTTACTAAATAGACTGCCCCATTTTCACAGGAGAGCTGCGCGGGAGGGGTACAGACGCGGTCCCTGCTGCCAAACTGTGATGGCAGAGTGCAGCAGCGGCTCTGAAGAGCCAGGAGGTGAAGCCAAGCAATAACTGAAGGATTTCAGATCCCAAACCTCCTCAGCCTGGCTCCTGCCGCCCTCTTTGCTCTAACCGCCATTTAGAAGCGTGGCAGATGGCTCCGGCTGGAGCCGCTCCCATGCCCTTGCACTCTGCTCAAACAGGACAAATGAGGATGAGCTGGTGGAGCTGCCGCCGCAGCAAGCTCAGGGAGGGGGACACTGGAGGTGCTGACTTGCCCAAGGGAAGGGATATCCGGCAATATGTATCCTGCTGCGTTCAAGGTGAGGGAGAAGGGGAGGGCTCAGTTGAATTTAGCCTTCGAGAAGTCCATTTCTGGATGCTGTTCCATGAACCTGCAAGGAAAGCAAAGTCAAGAGCTTGGGTATGAGTCAGCAGAGCCAGAGCACAGCTCTGTTTAGGGTGGGGGAAAGGCAGTCCTATTTCCTGCCCTGGCGAGTTTGCTTCCTCCCCACGCCCGCCCCAGCAGGGAGTGCTTTGCTGAGCTCTTTGGGACACGCTCCCCACACTACAAAGACTTTTTCCTCGGGTCAGTGGTATCAGCAATCCTGCCAGCCACTGGGTCAGCAAGTCCAGACACAGGGCAGTAACTGAACTATCAAACACACACCCTGTAGCTGTTACCTCCTGGACGGACACGTAGCAGCTCAGACAGTGACTGTGGGGCAGAGGGGAGATCACGAGGGCAGATTATGATTTAAGCTCAAGCTTGTTAGTTTAAGGGTTACTGGGGACGTGGGGAGAATCTCCAGCGCTGCGACAGTGAAAGCTCATGAAGGACGTGACCGGGGAAATCTGGTTCCAGGCCAGTGCAGCCTGACTTCAGATGGGACTGTATGGACCCAGGCCGCCCCATCAGGAAGCTCTGAGAACGATACGCTGAGATGGGAGCATGCAGAAGCTCCT
>NW_010397410.1:13738-20070 GCF_000710305.1 Buceros rhinoceros silvestris
AGGTGGAGGATCCACGCACAAAATGCAAGGAAAGGGTGGCCCCTGTCCTTCTCCTTGCTCTCGTCTCAGGTTTTCCCCATAACACCAGCACAGCCTTCCCCTTTCCACAGAAGCAAGTGCTGCGTGGGCAGTGTCCTTGCTTAGCAGCCAGGAGGGCTTCGCAGGCAGAGGTGAGGACCCACCTGGGCGTCACCAAGTCTAATATGGCCCTCCACGCACAAAATGCAAGGAAAGGGTGGCCCCTGTCCTTCTCCTTGCTCTCGTCTCAGGTTTTCCCCATAACACCAGCACAGCCTTCCCCTTTCCACAGAAGCAAGTGCTGCGTGGGCAGTGTCCTTGCTTAGCAGCCAGGAGGGCTTCGCAGGCAGAGGTGAGGACCCACCTGGGCGTCACCAAGTCTAATATGGCCCAAACAAAGTCTAAACTCCCTCTCTGTTCTTTACCAGCCAAGCCAAACTTCCAGAGCACTCCAGGAGTGACATTGCCAACGAGGTGCCCTGGATGTGGACTTCCCCAGGGACAGGGCTGCCTTCCATTCTGCTAACTCAGCCAACAGGCACTGAGCCTGGTCCCTGCCCCAGAACAGCTGCCCTCCACGCTGTACACAGCGCACTCGGAAGCTCCTACTGCTCCAGATAAGCCAAGGAAGAGAAGGAGTCAGGCCTGTGACGCTAATCCTCCTTCCAATCCCAAGATAAGATATGGGTTTGTGCTTGCTGAAGAAGCTGCATGGCCCAGAATTACCTCCACACCTTCCCCTCCCTCCACGGCCTTGGGAGCTCCGGGACTGATTTCCCTACCGAGGGGCATTTATGTCAAACAGGGCAATAAAGACATAAAGCGCTCTTGGCCTGGAGACAGCTGTCTGGGGGCTGGTGCGCAGGGAGGGGCCATATCTGGGCTACCAAAGGAGATTAGAAAACAATCAAGACCATGGTAAAGTTCAGCAGAGATGTCACCTCCAGGCCCAAACATGCTTTCTGGACTTGAAATCAGCAGATTAAGACAACTCCAGAGCAAGGCTCAGAATTTCCCATTAGGCTTTGTACCCCCACGGGTTTTTACAGACGCAGGGGGTTGGCCAACAAGCCAAGGGTGATGGAGCAGCACCTCTGAGCTCAGGCAGGATTGAGGGCCAACCTGCTTTCTGCTCACGTATCTGTGTCAGAGTGGACGAGGAGAGGGGCTCGGGGAAAGCCCATCCCCACAAATCAAGGAGGTCTACGCACTTTTTCAAAATGTCTTGCTTCTTCTGTTCATCAGAGGTGGGGAGGCCCATGGATTTCTGTCGCTGATCGTACATCATTTTCTCCACCATACTGCGAGTTTCGCTGTCCAGGTCTGACAACTGAATGAGAACTTCCATCAGATGGGAGTAACAGCCCCTGCATACACCCTGCCCACCAAGAACACGAACGTGCTGAGGTTACGCTCTGCTGCGCGCAGAGGCTGCAGAAACACAGACGCTCATCTCCAGCCTCAGCTTTATTCACTTGTAGTTTTAAGAGCACTCATGTCATATGAGAGCGTCATACCCAGCAACACTCCAGCACTGGTTCTACACTGGTAAAAGACTGACGTAGAAGTCGAGCTGAGGTGAAGCACGTCTATGAGAAGGCTCCATTCAGTACAACGGGTGAGCTCTTACCTTCGAATTCTCTGGATTAATTTTCTTGGTGTTGATTTCCGGGTCTGTGGAAACTAGTTTGTTCCACCATTCCATCTTGTTGATCTGAAGGATGAAGAAGCAAAAATATTTTATTTTTCCTGGCCTTGCTCTAGGGTGATGGGTTTAAAACAAAAGAGGGAGATTCAGATCTAAGGAGAAAATTGTTTCTGCTGAGGGTGGTGGGACCCTGGCCCAGGTTGCCCCAAGAGGTGGGAGAAGCCCCATTCCTGGCACCACCCCAGGTCAGGTTGGCCCTTGGTGCTCTGAGCCCCCTGCTCTGGGTGCAGATGTCCCTGCTCCCTGCAGGGGGCTGGACTGGAGAAGTCCGAATCCTCCCTGGTTCGTTCTGCTTTACCTTCTCCAGGTGCACGGTGACGGTTTTGCCATCTTCGATCAGCCAGGAGCTCTCCTCCACCTTCACCTCATTGAAAAGCTCTCCATCGATGACAGGCGAATGGCCCTTCAGGCCAACCTTGAGGCGCCGTCTCTGGATATCCACCACCACGTCCTTGCCCTTCAACCTGAAGTTCACCTTGAAAAGGATGGCCACCTGGAGCAGACAAAGAGCAGAGGTGAGGAGCTGAGCAGCCATGTCTCTCCTCATCCTCCTGTGCCACTGCTCTATGACGTCCCCCTTGGTACAACAGCACACACCATATTCTTCTGCGTGAGCAGGAGGTGAAAGGCAGCGGCATGGACAGTATCAAAGGGAAGTAGATTTTAATGTCATGACCAGGTTTGGGAAAGTTACCTACAACTTCTGGGAACTGCATTTCATTAAGTACCACTAACGACCGTCCGCAGGCAGCTGAGCTGCAGGGCATCACTTCCACCTCTCTCACCAGCCCCTGCTCTCCTTCCCTCGCCCCGATTCCTCCTCCACTAACAAGGCCCTACTCACATCCAGCTCTGAAAGGGTCTGTGTCCATCTGTAATTCGGAAGGTCAGCTCCATTCCCAGAGTTGGGTTTAAGTTTTCCTTTATCCTTCTCATCTTCCTCTTCGTCATCTGTTTCCTAAGCAGCCAATTCAAAGGATAAAGAGCGAAGCTTTTCAAGGTTCCATTTATCTTTCACTTGTAACAACACTTCTCGGTTTTTCTAAGATCTCAGGTCAGGTGCATGTATTTAATATTCATATAAATTTAGCCTAAAATTAGCTGGTGTTTCTGTTAAACAATTACAAGGAAAAAAGCCCCAAAAATTCTATACTGAAGCCCTTGGGAATTAAGTGGGTTCCCTCAAACAAGCCCGTCCGGACACCCCCTCACCCTCCCAGGAGTTGTCCCTAGATGAGCTTTACCTGTTTGTTAGAATCCGAAGATTCACCCTCATCCTCCAAGGGTTTCATGGGGACGCTGTTAACCTGTCCTTGTGCCTCTTTCTTCTGTTTAAAAAGAGAAGGAAAGGGAACGCGCTCAGACGGGTGTGGGCACCTGGTGTCACCTGCTGGTCTGGCACTAGGTGGCCTCAGTCTCTTCCACTGGAACTGAGGAGCAGGACTCAGAGCCGAGGGGAAATTTCCAGCCCTGGAACAGCCTCTGAGGAAAGCGGAATGGCCAAGAGGAAGGTCCCTCGGTCCTCACACCTCCAGGGCTGCAGCAGAGGGTGTTGCTACAATCCAACAACTGCTGGGGGCAGAGAGGGAAAGGGAGTTCTGGGAGAACATACAGCGGTTGAGCCTCCGCTAACCAAGTTACCTACTGCAGCCTGGTGGTCCAGCCCCCATAAAAGAACAAGTCTGAGCCATTTTAACCCCTTGCTGCTCCACACACAGCAGAGATGACCCACACGGTACCTGCAGGCACCAGATATGTTCCCACCTGCTCGATTTCCAGCTGCAGCCTTTCTGCTTCCTCATCTGTGAGTTCCTTAATCTTCGGCTCATTTGCTTCTTGCTTCTCTCTAGCCAGTTTCGCTGCTCTCTCTGCCTTCTCACGCCGCTCTGCCTCTTGACGGGCCTTTTTCTCCTTCCGCTCCTTCTGAGCTAGTTTGTTGTGATGGTTGAAGGTCTCTGTGATCAGCTGAAAGGCAGGAACACACGTCAAAGGGTTTAATAAATCACCACTTTTCCAAACCCAAATGAAGCCAACTTGCTCTCTGAGGAGCGCGAGAACATTCGTTAGTCATGTCATTATTTCCCCCATTGTTTCCCCTCTAGTCTTTTGACTGAAAATCTATGTAGGAGAAAACTCTCAAGGGCGGTGTAGCCCCTCCTCACCCTTCCTTCCACAGGGAGTGTAATTCCATGGAGGTAACAGAGATATAAAATTTCTCCACTTGCTTTGGCCTTTGTGCGACTCTGGCAGGACAAGCAGTGCCTGACCAGCCATTTGACAGCCACTCTGTCCATCCCAGACAGCTGGAAGGGTTTTTTACCTGCTTCTGACCTGTCCCATGACTGGCCTCTTCCCCAGGCACAACATGGAGGTTCAGTGTCATGATTATACCCGAGCTATTTCCCAGCCACTCTGTCCATCCCAGACAGCTGGAAGGGTTTTTTACCTGCTTCTGACCTGTCCCATGACTGGCCTCTTCCCCAGGCACAACATGGAGGTTCAGTGTCATGATTATAGCAGAAACATTTGAAAAGCTCCGTGTTTTACACTTAGAGGCAAGTTCCTACAGAAATCTTTGCTTGAGCCCCAGTTCTGATGTTGTGAATATGAAGAGCAAATTCTCAAGGTCCCTGATGCCAACGGCTGAACTGCTCGGAGGGGAATCTGAGTACATGGGCAGGGAGCCAGAGCAATTGCCCCGCGGTCGATAACGGCAGCAGCGCTGTGCGAAGGAGCACGTATGAGAACTGGAGCTTGCTCCAGAAACCGCCACAGACAGCCCGAGAACAGCCACCGGGGAGTTCCCGGGTGGGGCATTCGGACACTGGGTTATTTACAGGGGCCAGAAACTTTAAGGGGGATTCAGCAACTCCCAGAGCAACTCAAAGCCTTGCAATTTTGTAACCAACCACCAAGGATTTCTGCTTTGTTTAAAAGGTCAAAACACGATTTATTGACAGAGCACGAGTCCAGTGTCTCCTCGGATACAGAATCCACGAGGTGCATCTCCCAGCTGCTGCTCCACCGTGAGCAAATTACACACCCTGCCTGAGTCTGTGGGTGTGTTCACACCCCACTTCTCTGCGGGTACCACCACAACCCCGCGCTCTGCACAACAGCTTCTGAAACGGCACCCAGAAAAGACAACGGCCATGCCGCCCTCTCCTCCTCCTCCTTCACGTTTCTGTTGGGATCGTGACGGTGCCAGAGGCTCTGCATTAAGCACCAATTCAGGAGGCCCTAAAGGACCCAGGGACACAAACTCTGCTCTCACAGACAGGGATTTGCTGTGGAATCACAATGACAGGAGCCAGGAGCAACCGAAGCTGCCGCCCATGCTCTCCTCTGAAGCGCTGCTCAGGGATTTGCTCCTGGGAGCATGCACAGGCCCCAGGAACTGAGGGAGATTTGCTCTCTAGTCTAAGAAAAATGACAATAGCTTCATCTTCCTCACTTCGACACCATCCTTTATCCCATCCCTTCCCTGCCTTAGTTTTACACACGCCCCACCCCAGCAGCAGCAGCTGCTTCACTGGGGGGTTCCACACCCAGGACGGAGAACAGCTGCTGTGCTGGTACATGCAGACAAGAACCTTCACTCCGTGTTTGAACACTGGTTCTTCTTTCACTACATGTAGCTGTTCTGCTCTGCAGCTGGGTGAGGAAACCTGCTGGGCTACTGGGGCTGCCAACGAGGCTGCCTGGACCCCCAGGCTCGCTCCGCACCGGCACCGCAGCCCCGAGACAAAAGTGCAGCCGCATGTGCAGAGAGGTGGACTTTGTCCTTCTCCCGAGAAGAACAAACAACGTAACCCAGGGTTATCGCCACCACGGTGGCTGTCACCGTTAAGTCACTGTGTCTGGCAGATCTGATTTCCAAACAAGCCTTTGGCCAGAGCGTGGCAAAAATCCTGCCCTGTCGGTACCATTCAAAGCAGCAATCGCCTCCCCTCAGATAGCAGCAATCTGTTATTACCTGCTTCAGCGATGAATGTCACCAGCATCATGGGCTGCTCGTCCCCAAGTGCACTGAAATGCCCTGACTTGCTCAGGCAGGGAAGTCTTAGCATGGCACCAACAGGGAGGGGTGTAAGGTAGAAGATATAAAGGCTTGAGGGTTGGTTTTTTTACCTTCTCTGCTACTCCATCTTCTCCACCGGTGAAGAAATCCGTTTTACGCCTCAGGAAACTAAAGAACGTGTTCACGAGCTGGTAGAGGGAGATAGAGTGATGAGACCAGATCACCCCAAGCCACCTCGAGTCCCTCAGCAGCCTTTGTGCTCCCTGTGTCTGTGCTGGGATTGCACCAAAATCATCAGCCCTGTGACCATTTCCCAGACAAAACATCCCCTGGCGTTTGTGAAATCCAGCTGCTGGATTCCCCGTCTCCAGAAGAGGCATTTTTAGTGTGATTGCCAGGAAGAAAGGGCAAGCAGGTTATTCCCAGGGCACCTCAGAGGCTCCCTGCCCCATCGCCTGCTTATTTTTGCAGCATAACAACTCACTGCCTGTTGGACATCACCAACAAATTCAGTAACAAACCAGCATCCCCAAAGCCCACGATGGGAACGAGCACTCTCAGCAGACCTGGCTTCTCTGAACTCTT
>NW_010397410.1:20204-20406 GCF_000710305.1 Buceros rhinoceros silvestris
TCCAACAAGAGGCTTCACTACAGCACAGGCAGCTGTTGTTAGGACAGTTTGTGAGCAGGATGTTTCCACACTCCCCAAGCACAGCTCATAGAATCACAGACTGGTCTGGGTTGAAGGGACCTTCAGAGCTCACCCAGTCCAGCCCCCTGCAGGGAGCAGGGACATCTGCACCCAGAGCAGGGGGCTCAGAGCCCCAAGGGCC
>NW_010397410.1:20720-21012 GCF_000710305.1 Buceros rhinoceros silvestris
AGACGGGCTTCGGCCCCCGGGTCATTGCTGGGTCCTCCTCTGGCCCTGCTCTCTAGCCAAATCCAAACCCATCAGGCCTCAGGGGCTGCTACCAGGTGTTTGTGCTGGCAAAAGCGACTCGATCCTGCCCTGCGGTGTTTGGCTTTGCCAGGACTGGGCACGGGTGGGACACCAGCATCACCCGCACCGAGGGCTCCAGGCCCGCACGTGGCAAGTGCGGAAGCAGCAGGAGAGGGGTCGCAAGGCTGTGGTGAGGGGTTCCCGAGCCCTTCCATAACCTCACACTAAGCCC
>NW_010397411.1:0-730 GCF_000710305.1 Buceros rhinoceros silvestris
CCCGGCCCCGAGTCTGTCCGCTCCCTCCCGGGCAAGGGGGGCTGGAACCGTCCCGGGAGGATGGAATAAGGGAAGTGCCCCCCATCCCGGCTCGCCCCCCGCTTCGGACTTGATTTTCTTTCCATTAAGCACCAGCTACTCCCGGACCTGCCCTGGCTCGGAGTAGACCGATCCTTGCCTGCTCCAGCCCCGATGCGACACCGCTGCGCTCTTGCTCCCACTGGGACCGAAGCATCTCCGGTACCTACATCAGAAGCAGAGCATCTGCGGTATCTGCTGTAGCTGCAGCGTGGCCGGAGCATCTCCGGTACCTGCCCCGGGAGCGGTGCATCTCCGATACCTACACCAGGAGCAGAAGCATCTCCGGTATCTCCGGTACTGCACTAGGAGTGGAACTTCTCCGCTATCATCAGTACCTGCACCGGGGTGGAAGCACCTCCGGCACCAACACCGGGGCCAGAACATAGCCGTTACCAGCACTAGGAGCAGAGTCTCTCCGGTACCTACACAGGGAAAGAAGCATCTCCGGTATCTCCGATACCTGCACCGGGGCCGGGGCAGACCTGGGCTAAGCGGCCGCGGGGCACGGCCGGACCGGCCCAGGGCAAAGAGGAGCGACCGTTTTCCCCGGGTTTGGCGGAGGAGAAGCCCCGCTGAAGCAGGAAGGAGAAGGGCTTTATTTCAGCCCCACCGGGGACAGCCGCGAAAGGCGGCCCCGGCGCTCGGAGCC
>NW_010397411.1:865-1229 GCF_000710305.1 Buceros rhinoceros silvestris
GCGCCCCCGTGGCTCGGAGCCTGTTTTAAAAGTCAAATCTCTTCGGGTGCCGGAGCTCTTCCACTTCCCCGGGAACAATGCGCTGCCCCGGGCCCACCTCCCCCTGCCATCGCCCGGCCTTGGGTTTCGGAGAAGGGAGGGGGAAAACCCAACCAGATCTTCCCCTCCTCAAATATCTGGGGGCCGTCCCCGCGGCGGGGACCAGGAGCGGCTGGAAAAGCAGAGAAGACCCGGGTTGAAATAATCAGGAGCGATTTATTCCCCTGGAGTGACAGTTCTTTTGAGCAGTTGCCGAATGGCAGTTTCTGTCTTTCTGAAAGCTTTTCTTCCAGATTCTGTTCAGATTAGGCTGGGGAGATGAATG
>NW_010397412.1:0-5831 GCF_000710305.1 Buceros rhinoceros silvestris
AAAAAAAGAAAATATATGAGCATTTTAAAATATAACCCAGTCCAAGTCCTCTTTTGTTCTTCACTGGTGTGTCTTGAGCTGTTCCTTCAGGTCCCTCCATGGGGGTGGTTGTCCCCACTGGGGGGGTCCCCTGTCCCTCCTGCTCCACAGAGTAAACCCAGCCTGGCTGTAACTCAGGAGCAACGGCAGAACCATAGGGACAACCCCAAGACTCGGTGAAGGAGATTTTTTTTTTCCTTCTCCTCAGGAATTTCCCTGCAATGAATTTCAGATTCTTCGGACATCTCCAGCTGCACCCTGCCAGGGACACCATCGCTGTCCCCCAGCTCATCCCCCCTCCTTGCCATGCAGCAGGCAGGGGACAAGTGGCCATTGTGGCCACCTCAATGCCCAGCGTGGCCGGGCCCCCGGAGCGTCCTTTTCCCTGCATGGGTGGCAGTGGGGTGACCAAGGCCACCCTGGGCAGCGGGCGGGGATGGTCACTGTGCCGTTGCAGCACCCACCCATGAAAGCTCTGCCTGGGGGAGTGAGCTTGGGGGGGCCATCAGAGCCAGGAGCATGTCTCGAGAGCTCGGGAACGATGCTGCCGGAGAGGTACGGGAGCCCCGGTGCTGCGAGTGCGGTGCAGGAGCCGTTAGCGCTGGCCTGAGCTTAACCTGGATTCGTTGCCAGGTACAAACAAGATTGAACTTGCTCTTAGGTATACAATGGAGATAAATCCTCCCCTGACGGCTGCAGAGCCAGTCAAATAAAGAAGGAAAATAAGAGTTTCAATTTAGTTAGTGACGATCTGCGTGTTTCGAACTTGGTCGCGATATTTTTTCATTTGGGAAGCCCTGGGAGGTGGCTGGCAGGGGGCAAGGGCAGGGGTGCAGGGAATTATCAGCTTCAGCAGCAACCTGCTGCTTCCCAGAGTGGGGCCACTGCCCACTGCCACCCCCCTGCCCCGTTTTGGGACACCCCAGGGACCGGGTAGCACCCGGCTGGCCACACTCAACACATCGATCTGATAGCTCCTGCTGCAGAGGGTGGTTACGAGTCTTGTTAACCTCCAGGCAGCACCCTCTGTTTAGAGAGTAAATACTGCCCTCCCTTCCTGAGGGTTATTTTTTCCCCCATCTCCTGGGTTGGAGCAAGCTGGGATCCGTGGGGCAGCATTCACTGGGATGCTCACCCTTGCACCAGAGGCCAGCTGGGTTCCTGCTGCCGATGGCTTGAAAACCACACTGCTTCTGTATTGGCTTCTATATTCCACAAAATTGGGTTTGCTTCTATATTTAAAGCTGCTATTAATGCAAAGCCAAGCCAAGCCAAGCTGGCTACCGATCTTTATTATTTTTTTCTTGTGGGTGATTGCTGCTGTGTTTGCCAGTGCCCCCCTGAAGGTGGGAGGCTTTCCCAGCTCCCCAAACCCGATTGTGGGGCAGAGCTCTGCTCCCCCTCCTCTGCTGCTGGGGAGGGAGGAGGAGGTTTGCACCTTGGCCAACTTGTTGCTGTTTCTCCAGCTTCTGTGCAGATCAAAGCGCCTGTTTTGACTCCCCTCCTGATTCCTGGATAACAAGATTGTTGTATGGCATTTAAACATCTCATGCACACAATGGCTTAGGGCTCTTGTTGTGTCTCGGGGCTGGATGTGCGCAGGATTCGCCCTTGCCCTGTGAGCAGAGTGGTGACATGGAGCTCAGGGGCGGCATCAGAGGCATCCAGAGCTCTCGGGTTTATCAGGAGCCTCCCGAGACCAGATTTCCTTAAACGTTGAGAAGTTGGAGGTGCAGGATTGTGAGGGGACTTCAGCTTCCCCGGCAAAATGCTGTAGCTGGTCCTCCGGATGCTTGAGGGGAAGATGCTCTCCCAGGGGATATGGAGCATGCTGGCGGGCTCACTCTTGGAAAAGCTTGGTGGCACCAGGCTGGCCACTTAATTTCAGTGCATCCCCAGTGCTGACAGAGATGGAGTGAGGTGTCAGCAGACTGTTTTGAAGGGCTGTGATCCCTGTCCTCTCCGCGCCATGGTTTGGCAGTGAGGAGGGGGCTTTACAAATAAATACAGACAGATGAGCTCTTTCACTGGCAATTTGTCACTTCATAATTGCCAAAGAAAAGCAGGTTAGTTTTCTCCTCCTGACCTCTCTCAAGTAGCCTTTTCACCCCAGCCGGCCCCGGGGCCGGGGTCAGGGACCGTCGTGCCCCCGCGGGGCAATCTTCCCCCTGTGCCGGGGCCGCAGAGGGCACCTTGGCCTTCTGCATCGCGTTTTCCAGGCGATGTTTCCACGGCGTCGCCGCCAGAGATATCCACCCCCAGGGTGCCTCTGCTCCACCGCCTCGCCCGTGTGGGGGTGAAAATGGGACCAGCTGGGAGCACTGGGAGATCAGTGCACAGCCAGCAAGGAGGGCTTGGCTGTCAGGGCCAGTCCCTGCACGATGTGGTGCTCCAAGCAGTGGGGACACACCTGAGGACCCACGGGCCACCGTGCCTTGCCCCAGCGCTCGCTTCTCCGTTCCCGTCTCCCCGGCGCGATGGGGGAACGGAGCTGCCGGCGCTTCCCTGGTGGGACTATGCTGGAGACCCCGGGCTGGTTCCTCTGCTGGGTGCCCGGCCGGGCAGGGCAGGGGGCTGAAGCACGGAGAACGAGTTTAGCGAAGGCTGCGGCCAGCAGCTCCACCGGCCGGGCTGATCCCGAGGGGGCAGCGCCTGGGCCAGCCCCGGAGGTCCGGCGTGGTCCGTCCGAGCAAAGAGCAAAGTGCTGCTGCCACCTCCCGACCGGAGCGAGCTCTGCCCGGATCTTTATCCCCCTCCTCGGCTCCCTCTCCCCTTGCCCGGTCTCCTTGATCCCTGCCCAGGTCCCTCTCCTCCCTCCCTGGCTCCCTCTCCCCCTGCTCCGCTCCCTCTCCTCTGCCCAGTTTCCCTTTCCTCTCCCCAGCTCACTCTCCCCCTGCAGCCTCAGGGGCAGCCCCAGGATTGGAACCGAACCCCCTGTGGACAAAAGCCCGCTGTTTCCGTTTATCGCTTGCCTTTGACAGCATCCTGGAAGGCTGCAAATCTGGTGAAGCGCAGCTTTGCCTCCGTCTCTCACTCCTTGGTGCATGTATGGACCTCAGACCTTTCTGAGCCCCTCCACTGAGCAGCTTTCTGTCCCTAAAAGATGCTTCGGTGTTGGTCACCTCGATTTCCTTCTCTCCTCCTTGCTCTGACTCCGAAATTTCTGTCCTGACTCTGAAATTTCTTGCTGCAGCAAGTTGTGCAGATCAACAGCCCACTGCTGAAAACACTGTATCATAAATACTTTAAACTCAATTTTCCTTCAAAAACACCAGCACCCGCTTTTTCCTTGCCTTATGACAAAGGGTTAACAAAATGTTTAAAGTAAAGCATTGTCTAAAGTGAATATTTTTCATTTCCAACAGGCCTGAGATCCCAAGGCACAGGCGAGAAATACTAGCCACAAAAATTTCGCATCCCTCTCCCTTACAACACTGGCAGTGAAACCTTGTTTAGCTTTATATGCAAGATTTTCCATACCGTGCTCCAACGCGACTCAATCCCACTAAGCCCACATCTTGTTTTTCTACTGACAAAGTGAGGTATGATTCTTGGCTCGGTGATTTTCTGCAGTGGAAGACTAAATGAAAAGATGCTTTTAAAGCTCATTCACTCAACACTCAACCCAAAACCCGGGGGGAGGGTCAGATGGAAATTTGCTAAAGTTATCAGACAGGCTTTCTGCTGCATTACTTTTATGGTGGGTATTAGGCTGGAGAAAATCAAATGAAGACACAAGCGTTTGCTAGGATACTATTAAAGGTAGAACAGCCCTATGAGTAAACCAGCCAAGTCATTTAATTTATTTTCTTATAAAAAACGTGTGTTTGAGTCATTCTGATTCCTGAGGACACAGCTCGTCGTGTTCATTTTGTCTGGACCTTTTAATTCATACCGTAAAAACACCCTAACCTGGCAGAGGGGCAGCCACGTCCTTCTCCATGGTAGTGGCTCCCTTGTGCCTTCACCACAGAGCTGGGGTCAACGTTGACCAAACCAGCCAGGAGCTGAGCGAGAAGGGTGCTCCCACCCAGCCTCCACCCACCACAAACTCCCACAACCTTCTTGTTCCGCTGCTTGTGAATTTTGCAGGCTGGAGCCTCTTCTCGGGGCTTCCTGCCCCTCGCTGGGGGCTCAGGGGGCTGCTTTCCACTTGTCCTGGTTGTGGTGGGAAAGGAGCAGGGGGTATGGCACCATCATAGGAGGGTGGTGGGACCCTAAAGACACTGTGACACCAGGAGGGGCTGCAGAAGCTGGAGGGCTTCATCTCGATGGTAGGGAAGGTGGTCTCCAATGTGCTGGCAAAGCCTGCGAGTGGGTTATGCTGTACAGTACAAACAGAGGAAACCTTTACCTCTGCAGCATCCCACCAGCCCAGCGTGAAGGAAAAGCCCTTCCTCACTCCTGGACTGGCAATCAAATGGACTGTGACCATGACGTGCCACAGGATGGGCAGAGAGGGATGGCACAGCCCCTCCACCCCATATCTCTCGCCCCATCAGTCATTAGCCAGGGCCCACCATCCCTGCCTCATCCCTGCCTCATCCCTGCTCCAGCCCTGCTCCAGCCCTGCCCCAGCCCTACCCACGTGCTACAGGCGAGTGAGGAGACTGAGCAGGGCCAGGTCGGGAGGGCTACTCCTGTGTGTCCATGGCCATCAACATCTGCCTCCCCTCCCAGCTTGCTGCTGGAGCAAACACATCAGGACGTGGGTTCCTGGGCGATCCAAAGACATTACCTAATCCTCTGAAACCGGATCCTCCCGTCAGACTCCGGTTGGATGAGAAAAGCTTGCTCTGGCCTGTCTGTTCCTGCTCCAGAAATGTTTCCCTCCTTATGGCAAAGAACGTGCTGTGCACAATTTCCTGCTATCTGGAGGGTGGAGGTGGGTCCCCACAGACCCCATGGATTAACCCCCATCTGGAAGAATCTGGTCTTCACGTTGTGACAAATCTTTTTGTTTCTTTTTAGGGGACCACTGTCTCTGCCATCTTCCTCTGCTGGAAGTTGCCACCTCCTCTGCCCCAAGCTCTCTGACTTGCCCTTTGGAAGAGGCTTGTTGATGGGAGATTCCTTCAAGCACATCAAAAGTGCTCACCAGGAGTTTCAGGCTCTGCCTTACAAAGCCAGTAGAGCTCAGTTCAGCCAGTTTTTAGCTCTGACCTTACATGGAACCATGGTCCCAAAGCACAAACCAGACCGTTCTGGTGACTGCAGAGAGACTGGGGTGGGTCTCAGGGGTCGGTTTGTGGTAGCGAGCAAGGCATGAGACCCATGGAATGTTCCCCATGTGTAGAGCCACTTGCACCATCCAGCCAGCTGTGGATTCACTGGTGTCTAACGTGGAGTGCTTCCACACAATAAAAATTTGTAGTGTTGAAAGTGAGAGGGTGAATTAGGGCCAACTGTCCAGTGCTTCCTCTGGTGTGTGTCCCTCCTGTGTCCCTGCAGGGACTGTGGCAGAAGGACTGGGCAGGATTTAGAAAAAGCCCCTGGGTGGTTTGGTGGGGTGCGCACAGCCCATTTCAGCATCCTTGGGGGATGCTGGGGGCTCTCTGAGCATCTCAGCCTGCTGACAAGCGAGAGGAAGGCCAGCAGGAGAGACAATTTGTGGCTAGCTCTTTGCTGTTGTCACTCCAACCATTTTACCCTAAGAGGCAATAAAGATGAAAGCCAATAATAAGCAGCCAGCCATCATTTGGGGGGGAAAGGCTATAATTTACCCTGCCAGGGCTGCAGAGAGTCCGTCTGGGGCTGGTATTATTGGCAGGATCTCTATATGGTTTGTCTCT
>NW_010397412.1:5932-10626 GCF_000710305.1 Buceros rhinoceros silvestris
AGTCCGTCTGGGGCTGGTATTATTGGCAAGATCTCTATATGGTTTGTCTCTTACAGTACTTACGTGCACACAGAGCAGTTGAGGGTGACGTTTTTAAAATCTGAAAATATACAGCTGGTAGCAAACTTCCAGCAGCAGGGAAGGGAGGAGAAGGATTTACGCCCAGAACGATTTGAACTTTAAGAAAAGTACATTTGTAGAAAAGGTTTTACAGGGCTCCCAGGAGGGGAGAAGCTCCTGGGCTGCTGCTGGCTGGAGGTGTCACTGGGGCTGCCGAGCTTTGACCACTGGTGCTTTGCTGAGGGACCTTGTCTGTATCTTCAGGGGGATGTAAATCAGGACCAACACTGTTGAAGTCAGGGGAGTTACAGGCAGATCAAACAAAGGAACCAGGTGCTTTTGTGCAGCCCCACGTTGTAAGCACTAAACCAGGCTGTGCCGCTACGGAGAGCCCTGGCTGGGGTTTCTGAGCTGTTGAGGAGGATCGTCCTCCAGACAGGTGCCATCGCCCTACGTGAGCGGAGCAAACAGTTAATCCTGCTCCGCGGATCTCACCTGATGCTGTACTGGAATATTTGCTGGACCAGGTCAGCCTGCGGCCAAGGGCAATCCCAGCTCTGGTGGGAGCAGACACATCCCCTTTGATCTGGTCCGGAGGACACGCTTACCACACACTCTCTGGGTCATCCCAATAAACACAGTAGAAATGAGGTTTTAACCTCAGAGGAAGAGGGTTTGGATCCTCATTTTCTTCTGCTCAAAATACGCAGTAACCTTGCTGACGGCAACAATTCTACCAGGAGCATGAGGGTTTGATCCTACAAATCTGGGGAACTCAATGATTAAGGCCTGTCATAGCTTTCTTCACAAGGAGCTTCAAATCCTTCCTTCCCTTCAAGCCATGGTCTTGTGGGGGAGGGAGGAGGTGGTTTCAGGAAACACGATGAATGACTAACCTCTCTCCTGCCTCTGCCAAGGGAGAACAACCAGCCACACGAGCATCCTTGCTGCTTGCGAGAGCTCTGGGATGTCAGCAGGGTTATGATTTATGGCAATCAATCCATCATGCTCATTTATAGCAGCAGCTTTCTGCAAGATTTCACACATGAAGACTGGCTGGTTCTATGGCCTCGCTCCTGCCAAAATGGTCTCTGGGCCTCCTGACCCTCCCGGGGGGCTTTGCCATGCCTCTGCCCTACCCATGTGGGGAGGTGCCATTCCTACACCAGTCCTCCCTGCCGTTCCCCTCATTGCCTCTGTCATTAAACCATTTTCTCACAGCTGGAGGTTTTCAGGCCAGTGGAAAGAGAACGAGGGCTGCTAAGATCGGAGGTGAGACAGTCGCCCTGTCCTGGGCGGCACTGGGTTGAAACAGGGCTCTCCTTCCTAGCAGAGTTCAAACTGTTTCTTTATCAACAACGTGGCCTTCACCTCTGTGAAATGTCCATCTTGGCTATTCAAAACACTTTCCTGCTTGCCAGCTGTTGTTATTTGGGCGCTTTCCCATCCCGCTGGGATTTTGTCCTGCTGCTCCTCGACATCTCAGTGTGGGCTGCTGCTGGCTTCCGGGATCCCGGAGTCTCCCAGTTGTCTGGGAAACTCTTGTTTTCCTCTGGAAGGTAATGGGGGCTTCTAATCCACTTTGCAGTAGAAGGCTGGAAAAGTACAACTTCAACACCGTTCTGAAGACTCGGAAAACTTATGGCAAATCCACGTAATGAGCATGTAGGAACGAGCCCGTAACTCCTTTCCCTGATCTGTACTGGTGGAAGGGAGTGGGAGTCTTGCAGTCACCTGGGAACTGCAGTTAAGTTTTCTCTCAGATTAGCTGGCAATGGGCACCCTGGAAACCCCTTTTCCTGTTGTAATACATGGTGACAGTGAGAGAAAGTGTTGCAGCCTCTGTTCAGAGCTGAACCTGCTCCCGGGGGCTCGGTCAGCCCCGTTTCTGTGCCGTGATGAATGGTGCCCTGGGATGTGATGCCTGTAACAGCCAAATCACTTACCTTGAAAATGCAAACCTTATGGAAAGTGAATCAATAATTTCTGGAGCCTGGGTTTTGCTGACACACGGCCCGAGCCCGCAGGAAATAAACCCTTTGTTAATCTTTCTCGAGAGGCACGTCGTCTCCTATAAAAAGCTTCTGAAGTAAGTAACTAATTACAGCCTGCACGAGGCTCCAGTCTGTCACCTCCGACAGCTCTGTGGGAGAAGGGGCTGCGGCGCGGCTGGCCAGGATGATGGACGAGTGCACACGAGCTCTTGGCTTTGCTCTGAAAGAGGAAGAATTAATGGGCAAATAAATTACAAATCAATTATTAAATCTTAGTGGTGTGCAGGGCCCTGTTCAGGCCGGGTATCAAATATACATTTCTAATTAACTCAGCAACTCTTGCCTAACGTGCGCTGGATTCTGTCCGCTGCTAGAAATAGGAAATTTTGTCACGCTGTCTAAAAAGAGCGTTTTATTTCTCTCTTTTCGCCTAACAAGATGGTTCAGGCCACAGGTCTGTACGAGCACGTTTTATGCATAGACCGCACTGAGAGACCTCCGGCTTTGTGCTGGGACTCAGGACAGCCCCGGGCAAGTCATGTCAGCTGCAGCACAGTGAGGAACGAATCCGACACGGACAAAGTGCCCAATGTGCCATGGGATCTTGTTCGCCTCCCCTGAGCCCCAAATCCCTCATTAAGAAGGAAGCCACGGTACCTCCCTCCCCTCCCTGCTTGTTTGGGACTGTTTGTCGGCACTGGGAGGTATTGCCATGAAAATAACCACTGCCTGATACCTGCCTGCATTGTCTAGACAGATCCCCGGCCAGAAGTTCTTCCTGGAGCACTGAGAAAATACAAGGGCTTGGCAGATGGATGGCTGTGCTCACACACCCACCTCTGCTATCCTTGGATGAATCGTGTCCTCCAGTTATCAGCATCCTCCCAGATTAAGCACCACTTGCTCCTGGGTGAGAGGAGTGAGAAGCCCCTCAGGGAACTGGCTGCTACTGGGGTGTGGATGGAGGGTGGTTTTACAGGGTTCAGGGTGGAACAAATGCCAGTCACTGTAGTGCCAGGCCCCTCAAAGGAGATAAACCTTTGAGGTATTCATGCTCCGTACCACGGCAATATTTCTGCCGCTCACTAATCAATTATAACTCTTAGACAAGCGCTCCCATATGGTGCCTTTATAAATCACTCCCTCCAGTTATCAAGCCTGTCTTGTTTGCCTGACATGAGCTATAAGGAGAGTGTTTTTTAGGCTAATGTTGACTCAAGTGCACAGAATGGGATTTATTTATAGAGTTTTATAAAAATGTTTTAAAAGTCAAAATCTGGGTTCTGGGGAGCTAAACAAAAGGCTGAACACTAATTCTGCAGCCTCAGTCTGAACATCTCCATAACAAACACTGGCTCAGCGAGCTAGCCCATAACTACACATCTTCTGTCACAGCACAGAGAGGTCTGTGGAGCTTGGGGACACACCCTGCTCAAGGGACTTTGGTGGTGGTTGCTGCTACTGTCCCATCACAGTGCTTGGCCTGCAAAGCTGAGAGACCCTGGGGACAGGCAGGACGCTTGGGCAGTGACCTGGAAGTTGGGGGCTTGGCAGAGGAGCTGTGCGGAGAGCTGGGACAAAAGGTTGGAGGAGAAACTCGAGCAGAGAGAGGAGCCCTTAGCCTCCCCACCTGAGCGGAAAACAGCACAGGGATATTGGAGCGCTGATCCTGAGCACAGAGGAGTGACCCAGGGGGATGGCAAAGCCGAGTGCCCCGTCACGGGCAGGGCAGAGAACAGGGCAGCCCGGGGTGGAGCTGGATGCTGGAGCTTTCCCCCGACCCGACTCCCTCACACTGACTCACTTGCTCCCCCCAGTGCTGCGTTCGCCCGGCTCGGCCGAGCTCCCTGAGCATCCCCACGCACCGGCCACATCTCCAGGATTTCACCAGCCCCAGGATGTTTCCTCCAGCCATGCGGAAATTCCTTTCTTTTCCCTACTTCTCTCCAGAAACTCTTCTTCTACTCAGGAATCCATCTTTCTGGCCTCATCTTCTTTCCAGAAATGTAAATCCCTATTCTTCCTGATCTAAATAGTCTGTGTGAAGGAGCACAATCCTAAGCAGTAGCTCTGTCCCGTCTCTTTGTTAGTTGGAGCATTCGGGATATCCCACTTTCTTGCACCAAAATTTACAACCAGCCTTCAGTGTTGTAGAAGCTTCTGGTGGAGAGCTCAAACGTTGTGGTTTGTCATTGACCTCCTCGTGAATACCCACCCAGTTATCTCCCACTGGAGGATTTCCCAGTTTAAGCTGCAGGGTTTTTGCCCATGCCAGCTCTGAACTGCACTGATGCTCCTGCCACTGCTCAAAGTCTGCACGTTTGGTGCCTGCTGCTGCAGAGCTTAACCCCTTTCCCGCAGAGCTCTGGTTCCATAACCTGTGATGCCAGGGGTGGCGGTGAAGGCTATTTCCACTCCTGGCAGTGCTGGATAAACAGCATTTTCCTTTTTCCCACGGGAAAAATTCAACCTGAAAGGAAAATCCAGCACATCAGCTTGGTGTCATAAGGGACAGCAACCTCCCCGGACCTGCTGTATTTACATGATTTGCACGATCTGAAGAGGATAAGGGTACGGAAACCGGTGTGAGGAACCGGAATAGGGAGGCAGCGCTGCAGGCGGGTTTCTTGGGAAGCGCCG
>NW_010397412.1:10773-11076 GCF_000710305.1 Buceros rhinoceros silvestris
CCGCCTGCCTTTCGCCGGGCGAACGGGTTCGAGCTCGCAGAGCAGTTCTGGGGAGGACCGGAGGAAGGCAGTGGCTTGCTAACACGGCGGCAGGTCTAGGTGAGGAAGCAAAGCTTTTACAGGTAGGACCTGAGGGTCCCACCGGGATTGTCGAGACCAAAGCGACAGAACTCCCGCAACTCTCGGGCTCCCGCACCGCCGCGGCACAAACGAGAGCCCAGGGAACTTCACCTTGCAAACCGGCGGGGCCCGGCGTTACGTGGGGAGACCTCAGCGTGCCGGGTGAGCCCCCGGAGTTTCGGC
>NW_010397413.1:0-3259 GCF_000710305.1 Buceros rhinoceros silvestris
GGCTCTCCCAGCGAGCCCCCGGAGACCCCGGCTCCGGCCACCACCTGACTTCGGGGCTGGCCAGCCCGGCTGCAGCACCGCAGCTCGTCTGCAGGAGCTCAGCCAGACTCCTCCAGCCCAAGCACAGAATCGCTGTGGACTCATCTCTTTTACAGAGCAAATTGTTGACTCAGTCCCTGGCTCCTCAGGGTCACCTTGGACTCTCTCTGACGGACTCCCTTAACACAACGACGTCTTCCACAAAGACCAGAGAGGACCAAAAATTATGAAAACAGACCAGGACATGCAGGAGACACCAAGTGACTCACCACAGCTGCCAGTACCACTAGCACACCTCCACCACATCAACACTTCTCTCCCTGCCTGCCTCTGCCCCTGTCCTGCTCTGCAGCACCACCAGCCCAACCTTCCCACCCACAGCAAGGACAGCCTCAGCCTCCCTGGCCACACCTGGGGCTCCTCCAGCCCACAGCTGCAGCCATCGCCCTGGACACCCGCTGTGTGAACTGTTCCCAGGACCCTCGAACAGCTGCTGCCCAAACGGAAAACATACTCAACTCATTGTCATCGTCCGCTCATTGTCATCATTGTCTAGTTGTAGTCACCAACTCAGTCCTTCAGATGACAAATCACATCAAATGAGACTGACCAGGTGACAGAGTAACACACCCTGGAACAGGCGGTAAGTTACATCGACAACCCACTGACCCATCAATCATCTACCCATCAACTCATGGACATATCAAACACTGTCTCATCATGTCGTCAACCACTTGGTTGACAATGCGTCAATCTCCATCTCGACACCTAGTCCACCTGTTGATTGCCAACCTGTCAACAGCCGCCTCGCCATCACACTGACCCATTGATTGCCAACCCGTCAGTTACCATCTGGCTGTCTCATCAACCTGTGGAGCACTGAGGGGAAGACTGCCATCTCGTCATCATATCAACCCGTTGGTTAGCGACCAATTGGTTGCCATCCCTTCAGTCGCAATCTTGTCAACCAGCCAATCACCAATCCATCAATCGCTGATACACCGGTCGCCGCCCTGACGGCAGCTATTCCGGCAACCCGCCAGTCAGCATCCTGCCGGCAGCCATTCTGGCGACCCTGTTTTTAGCTAACCAGCAGGCGCCATTTCGATGACCCGCTGGTCACCAACCCTCCAGTCGCTGTTTCGATGTGCCACCACTCAATGACCCACTCGTCACCATTTTGATGGCGCACTGCTTCGCGCCCATCCTGTCACTGTGTCATTGACCCGCTTGTCAGTAACAAACATATCAATCCACCATTCGCCCACCCTAGGTCACCATCTCTCCAGTCAGCAATCCCTCCACCCTTTTGTCCCTGGCTCACAGGTTGCCATCCCGTCGATCGCCTTCTTGTTATCCAGTGCGCCACTACCTGCTGACCTATCATTTGCTGTCTCTTTGATCCGTCAGCTGCCGATGTCTCCACCCATCCATTGCCGACCCATCAACTCATCTTTCGCCAACCCACTGGTAGCTGACCGATGGATCTGTCGGTCACCAGCACCCTTGTCACCAACTTGTCATCTCATTGACACACCCCAACTGACATCTCATCGACCCATCGATTGCTGTCTCATCTACGTGTTGACCTGTTCATCTGAGACACGTTGATCAGCAATGTCGCTTCTACCCGTCGGCTGCCATTGCATTAATCGCCATCGCATCTACCGCTGTCGTGTCGACCTGTCAATTGTCAAATGAAAAGACAGGACCAGAGAGCTTGAGGGAAGCAAACGGTGGTGCATTGTCCTTGGCTAGCCGCCGGCTTGAGCTGCTCTAGTGCTTGCCCTCCTGGGTGGGGGCCCAGGCACCTCCCCATCCCTGGGACAAGCAAACCCTCGTTCCTGGAACCACAAAAAGCTAAAGAGCTCCGCAGGGCCAGAGCAAAAGGACAGCAGGATCAGGGAGTAGGAGAGAAGGAAAGCGAGAGGAAACGAAGAGCAGAAAGCAGAAAAGAATGCTGCAGAGAGACCGAAAAGGGGCGGGAAGCCAGGAAAAAGAGGGCATGAAAAAGGGGAGGGGGGAGGTTGGAAGGGATGGGAGGCCAGCTGTAAAAACTGTAAAACTCATTGAGCACCCGACTCACAAAACCAGACTCGCCAAAACATCGATGTCCTGAGTTGCCGACTTGCCGAAGCATCAACACATCGAAGCACCAATTCCCCGACTTGCTGATTCGTCGAGCTGCCAACTATAAGATTCAAACTGCCGAGTCACCGTCTCACAGTCTCATCTAAGTGCCGACTTGTAGAATCATTGATCCACCGACAGTCAAAGCGCAGACAGATCGAAACGCCAATTCAGCCTATTCATCATATCGCCAACTCACCAACCCGCTGCCACCTTGTCTTCTAGCCATCTCATTGAACCACCAGCTTGTCAACTCGCCGTTTTGGTGAATGAATGACTCGTCAAATCTCTGACTTACAAATCACCAAACCACCCGCTCATCCTCTCAGTGATCGTGGACTTGTCTATCAACTAGACTTCCCCAGCACTGTGCTGACCCACTTCCAAAGCTCAAAGTTTCCACGGGGTGTCTGGGTCTCCACATTCCAGCAGTGCCTCCATTCTCGCCTCTCCAACCCATCTACCCTTCACCCACTGCTGATCAACCATGGTTCAGGTTGTCTAACATCCCAAACCTCCCCCAGAGACAAAAGACAGGGATGCAGGAGGAGACAGGACAGAGGAGGAACCAGAGGATACCAGGACCCCCAGGGGCAGAGTCAAGTCTGTCCCCCCTCTTCCCTTCTTTTTTGACCCGAACCCAACCATCAAAAGTGGGCTGGGAGACAGAGAGGTGGAGAACCTAGGGGAAAAAAGCCCCAAACCATCAACCACAGGCACAGGAACATAAATAAGGATTAGGGGGAGGCCATGGAAAGGAAAAGACAGAGCAGAGCTAAAAGGAAACAAGGACAGCGGAAGAGAATGAGAATGGGAACAGAGAAAGATACGAGCAAAAAGAGGGAAAAAGGACAAGAAGGATGAAGATGAGAGACAGGACAAAGATAAAGCAGGGAAATACCAGGAAACAGAGAAGGAGAACAAGACAGAAACAGAGGACAAACATATAGGGGAGTAGAAAGAAGACGTTTGGAGCTGCAGGAAAAAAAAAAGGTGATGTAAAGGAAAAAACAATACGGGGAACAGGACCTCCCAAGCCCCCAACTCCACCCAGAGCTTCACTCACCAGCAGCACCGCTAACAAACCCCA
>NW_010397413.1:3327-3557 GCF_000710305.1 Buceros rhinoceros silvestris
CCCCCCCAGACTTCCCCCCCCCAGCACCCCCGCAAACAACCCCCAGAAGCTCCCAGCCAGGGCAGCCAAAAGCACCCCCCAAGGAGCCGCGGCTCCCGCACAGCGGCGACTCGCTCCCCAAACACCAGCTCTGCCCCAGTTCCTGCCCAACACCCTCGGCCCCAGCCCTGGCCCCGGCCCTTTTTAGCCGCCCCGCGGCTCCGCCCTCTCGGGCTCCACCGGAGCCCCTG
>NW_010397414.1:0-13169 GCF_000710305.1 Buceros rhinoceros silvestris
CCAAGGGTGGCCTGCCTTGCAGTCAGCCCAGTCTGACGGTCGTCAGCGTGTTTCGGCTTCAGGAACCCAGCGCTTTCCAGGAGTTTTGCAGGAAATTGCTGAACAATTCCGGCGCTGGCTGCTCGTATCGACAACAAACGTTGGCACCAAACGGCACTTGGAGTTGCAAATCTTACTCTCCCTTCTTAGGTCTAGCAGGATGAGCTGTGAGGCGATGATATTCGGCATTCAAATGAAACGGGAACGTCTTTAACTATTTCACTGCTGATTAAAGTATGGGGAGGGTTTCAGGTCTCACCAACACACAGTGAATGATAAACGCTGATAAACGGTATTAGGAAAGAGGTTGTCCCTTTGCCACTTCTCCCTGTGGAGTCAAAGAAAGGGAGGGAGAGGACTCAGCTTTGGACATGAGTACCAGCTAAGGGAAAGCCAGCCTTGGGAAGTCCCGGAGGTACTGGGCCGTCCAAAATGCATTTAAACAGAAGCAGGTGAAAGGCTCCACCCCACATTTTTGATGCCTGGATAACAAGTGATAGCTGCATCCCGGTTTGGTTTCTCACACTGGTGAAGCTTGGTCTGTAGGAAAAAGCTCAGGAGAGCAGCACAGTTCTCGTAGCCCAAAGTACCTAAAAATCATGAGCTGGGAGCCTCATGCCACAAAATGAACGGTAGCTACTGCTCGTCTGTTACACAGAGCCTTAGCATTTACGACTCTGATTCAATTCCTTCCACTTGCCGCAGTACAATATGAATCTTTTTAAAGCTGAGATTATCAGGTATTAACATTGCTGCAAGATCTTGGACTTTAAGTAAAACACCAGTTTTTGCAGAGCTCATGACAACCTGCAAACACTGCCTTATTTCACTGTAGCTTCTGTGCAATTTGATCAATATTTGCTCTTCTAAGGTTTGTTGCTCATAGATTGTATCAGTTTTAATGTTTTTTGCCTTTTATGCTGCAATATACAACTCGATTTTTAAAATTAATATTCCCAAAGACTTAATTGTGCAAAAGACAAGAAACTATGCAGATAATACAATGACTTGCAAATTACTTTTCGGGGGATAAAAGCAGAAATTAACCCTGCTCAGACTGACAGCTACGTGTAAGAAAGGTAACGGTAGTAGTTAGGGCTTTTTTTAAGAAAAGTTTTCTGTTGCACTGCTGTGCCGCAGTGCTAGATCAAATCCTCTGTCCTCTTCCAACATACAATCATGCTTTTTCTCATATAATTTTACAGCTTTTACACTGTGATTTTGTCATATGCTGCACTATTTGAGCTCAGATAACTTTCATCAAAGCTATTAATTGTTTATATTATTTGAAAATATTTGCTTTGATGCAGTGTTTTTTTTTTTAAATACAGTTGTCTTGAAATATTTTTTCAAGTCTTTTCTGTTTCATTTAACTCAGTCGAATAGCTTCCCTGACAGACAGAATGTGTCCAAAAAGAAAGTGTTGGAAAGAAATTTTACTTTTAGTCCTATTCACTTCAAATCAAGGATCATCTACCATTAAAGTCCATTCTTCCCCCCCCCCAGCAAAATTATCACCTTTAAGGGCTCACTCATTTTCTTTGAAATAATAGGAAAAAAAAAAAAAAGCTGGGCAATCCACTCCCAAGACAGGGATTTATCATTAAAATACTAACATAATCAGAACCATAGCCATGCAAATTAGGATTCTGTCATACATATGGTGTTGCTGGAAACCAGGCAGAACGGAGTTTCATGGTCCGTTTGCAGTACAAGTTCTATGTGAAGTACATCCAGCACAAGACTGAAATGCGTCCCTCATCGGAAAACACTAACGATTTTGTCAGAGCCACAATTTGGAAAGAGCTCCTGGTGATACCAGTATTCTTTAGTGTCTATAGTATATTAGGGAACTATCCTTTCAGAAGTAATTTAAAAAGCAGATTGCTTGGTTTCACCCTTCCTGACTTTTCTGCCTTCAAATCCCATTGACTGGAGCCCAGATGAAGTTTGTGTAAATCTAGCAGAGAATTCAGCATGGTAATGCAAAGTCTAAAATCTGCCACACCTGCACTGGCACAGCACAAAAGGAACCCTATAGGAGACTTGCTTCTTTCACTAGTGTAGAATTTTCTAATTTCCTACAGAGCCGTACCTGTAAAGTATTGTTTCTGAGATGTGCTATCTTAACAAAGAGCCCACAGTCTTAAATTTCTGAGCTCCTGTTGCTAGTCTGCAGCGAACACACTTAGCTGTCAGACCTCCAGAGCTGCAACCATTTTCTTTCTGGAATTATTGATGGTACTACCACACAGAAAGAGAAGTGAAGAGAAGGTGCATTTGCTTATGAGGCTCAAGACCCGAAATTTATTTCTCTTTTTTTTATCCCTTCCTGTTGCTTCTATTGTTGGTTACAAGTTGAGTAATGTACCTTTAATATCTTACATAGTATAGGGCGTAGCTATACGTATTTCCCCTGAAGTTTATCATATTTCCCCGTAGTTGCTCTTCATCTTTTAACTGTATGACAAGGTTTGGTTAAGCATTTGGCAATGCATTGCACAGCTTCTGCCTCCAGCTGTTTGGTCCCCTCAGCGAGGCTACCCCTGTTTGTGTGGTCTCCTCACGCAGAGTGCTGGAGAAGAGAGCCACCTGAAATACAACCACAGCCTCTCTCCATCCACCCCCCCACCCCCTAAACTAGTTGTTTTCTTCTGCTAGATCAGTTCCCCAAAATGGTTCACTGGCTGGCTGTATGAACAGCTGTTCTGGCCCAAAAGAGAGGCTGACACAGTCTCAGCAGTGGTACATGCTGAGTGTCATTTCACCTTTTCCCGAAATCAGTAAGTGATGGCACCTTTCTGATCTGCAGACTGCCTATTGGATGCAAACCATGTTCCTGCTTAGTAGGCTGCTTGTTTTCCTGTTTTATAAAGAACAAACAAAACACCAGCCAACCACAAAACACTTTAGCACATGTTTTATTGTATACAAAAATAATGTACAACAAGAAATAGCTCATCATTTCCCTCCATTTTCAATAGGCTTGTTTTTGTCTTTAATTAAGTGCGTAATTTATTTAGGGCTTTAATTATACTGTGGCTGCATTGGTTACAGCTGGGGAAGTACAAGTCAGGACTTCTTGGGTTTCTTTTCCCATAGCAGGGTAACCTGCTATGTTGGCCGTGAGAAAACATTTCTTTAAAAAGTACTGTAAACACTACAAAGGCACAGCTTCTGTCATTAATACTTAGAGAAGAATTTCTCTGGATTCACATTTATAAAATCTGTTTTGGAGCATTTTCACTTAGACCTTTCTGCTTTGCAGCAAATAGTGCAGCCACCGAAAACAAAACCACCACAACTTAAGAAGCTTTTTAAGCACAACAGTTTTTAAATCATAATTTGACAATTACTTTCTATGTCACTGGTAACCAGTCAAACATTGCTTCTATCCTTGCAAAATCTTGTATTGATTATTCTCCAAGGAAACCAAAACAAAAACTATCTGCAGTTGTAACTCAGGAAAGAGCGCAATCATTTTCTAAGAGCCTTTTGAAGATCTAAAAATAAAACTAAAATGATGAGAATGTTGGTTTTGTTGGCGTAGAAAACACAACTTCTTCTTCCATCATTTATGTATCTTAAGGTCCCTCACTTTCCAGTTGTTTCCTGACAGTAGATGTCTATTCATGTAGCTTCTGAAAGTCAGATGCTACATTTAAAATAAAACCTGTGAGATTTAGAGTACTGAATCCATGTAACTGCGGCTACTTCCACAGAAACTATGGTTTCTCCGAGAACCTGGTTCAAGTGCCTTATATTTAACCTTAGCCATCTTCACAATTTACTTACTTTCCTGACCACACTTGCACATTGATCATATATTTCACACAGCTTTCCTAAGAAGCAATAAGATTTTTTCCTATGTGGCTGAAGGTAATTTAGAGCTCAGCCATGAATACTAGTCCTTCCAATAGGCATTAGCCACTGTTTTTCAAGCAGTAGAAAGTTTCAGAACTTTTCTTCAAAATACTTCTGTCATTGAAAAAGTAACTCATTTAAAGGAGCATGTTTCACCACAAATCACCATCTCCACTGAATTTCCTTTTAGGCAGAATAATAACAGTCCCCATTTTAGATGTCATCTAATGATTATTTCCAATGTTTATTTTAAAAATATTTCAGCTCAAACATTTATAGTTTTTAGCATCATAAGTGTCTAACATTCAGATATTCAAAGTCTAAACAACTTATGTTGGATTACAGAGTAATTAAGCCAGTTCTGCAGAATCCAAGTTTCCCATACACAGAGATATGTACATGCATGCACTTTTCCTTAATTAAACAAGGGAGGCAATTGCTTCGTTACCCGATGACCTGACATCTGATGGTCTATGTGGATAAACAAGGTTGCTCTCCATCAGGATACTGTGATCCACAGATAAAACTAGAAGGTAAAGCTGGTGGGACTAGTACAAAATTTACAATTTTTGTTCTGTCATTTTTTTATACCTGCCCACCTAGTAACCCATAATCTGCTACTCAAAGATAGAGAAATGAAAGGATCTAGACCACTGAAGTGCATTATTTCACATAGGTTTCATGTATTCCGTCCTCAGAGTAATATCAAAACCCTTCAGGTAGTAAGTTACCTAAGCCCCAGCCCTAGGTTTGGAAGGGGCTTGGATGCTGCAAGCTGGTATCCACAACATGCTGAAAGAGGCACGTGCCTAATATCCCACCCCTACTGTGGACTGAGAAGCTACTTTTGAGTAGGTGGGAAACAGCTTTACGTAAGTCTTCATGTTTCACAACTGAGGTTTAATGATTCTTGCTTATGTACAACCACACCACTTCCTTATCACAGCATGGTCTGCGTGCAGCCTCCTTGTCTGTCTGCTCCTCTGGAATGAAGGGAATGTTGACACCAAACCCTTGAAGGTGTAGGAGGACATGGCACCCAAATCTTCCATCTCCTGGGAGAGTACTCTAAACACAAGGAGATTAAATAAGGAACAAACATCATTACTGCCTCCCTCACTGGCTGTATTTTTAAATGCAAGGACCTCAGGCTGCTGTGCGTCATGTTGATTCACTCCCGTCAGCAGGCTCAAAGCATAACTATCAAGTGGTCTCAGAGAACGGGGGAATACCTTCTCTTCCCTTCTAGGGAAGGTTTCTAGGCACTCAGCCCTGGCAGGGTGGAAATACACACATGGAAAGACAGCTTCCTCAACACTTAGGAAACCAGGAAACTTTGCCAATGAAGATCATTTATCTAAAAATTTAGGTGGGAGTTTGGGGGGGGGTTGGTTTGGTTTGTTTAGGTTTTGTTTTTAGAGCTGCATTTTCAGTCAACCCAGCTGTAGACAGGTGACTTTCTATAGAACATGGTGGGCATTAGCTCAAGATTAGTTGTATTCAGCCCTGAGAAACATTAAGGAAAGATCAGACAGTCCCTTACAAGTGACCATGGCCTCCATGGCAGGACTTGATTACAGCTTTTTTTTCAAACAAAAAAAGAAAAAAGAAAGATAGAAAGAAAAAAGAAAAAAAAAGAAAAAGAAAAAAAAAAGGATGGAACTGACCTTTATGATTTTAATAGAATCTTGTAGGATTTTTGTAGCATAAAGTTTTCACGCCCTCACCACAGAGGTTTTTTAAGCAATACTTCTCAGTCTGAATCACACAAAACTATTGAGTAGTATGTGTCATAATTTCTTCAAAATGAACTGCATGCTAGCTTATTTTATATTTCTTTCTTTTATATCCCATTATAGAACATGTTCTTCATTTTCTTGAATAACTCAGTTTGTTTTGTATCTTATTACTGACCATAAGATATTATAATGTAAAAATTCAAGTAGATATGAAACATTACTGACATATGTGCATGGTCAGGCTCATTCCATCTTGTATTTTTCACCTGTATGTAGAAAATAATTCCTGCTAAAATAATGTATTCTCCATGTTATTTCAATGACCCATAGCATTTGACCATATTTACTGACTGCAACAATGGCAGTTTTGTGAGTCAGAAGGCATCTGACAAGACAAAAAAGTATTTGTTTTCTTTTCTTGTCGTGGCTTTAACCAACAAGCCTGCTTCACCTAAATTTACAGAAGAATGCTGACAGTTGCAGACCATTTCACCTGCCATATTTGACTTGATTTATCTGAGCACAGTGTTCATTGGAGTGATTAAAAAGTTAACATTTTAATAATTAATATTGGGGAAGTTGCCTATCAAAAAGAAAGAAAAATGAAGTTTTTAATCAATATAAAATGGCACTTTAAGAGCTCCTTATTGCTATTAACCCACTCAGAGTGGTCTTGAGGGTAGTGTGTGGCCGTTGTCAGCAGGTGCTCTAGCTGTAGGGCAACCTCTATATAAATAGGCAATTATACTCTCTCTGTATTCACATGAAGGACAATATTGGGCTTCAAGACTACAGCTGGCACCACAAAATCTGTCACTTTATATATTCTAATGAGATTTCCAGTCCCACTTGTGCTGAGACAACTAACTGAAAGCAAAGTCATTTAATCCATGAAACATTTAAAGCTCATCTTGTCAACAGACTTCACTATTGACTCTTCCTCATCATGTTTAGTATATAAAAATGAAACTCACCTAATAGTAAAGTCAGCTTAGTGACCTTCGCTACTACAGTATCAGGCACAGCAGATGCAAAGCCTTTAAATGTTAAAACGTGGACAGCTGGGGTGAAACATAAGACTTAAAGGGTGACTCATTAGATAAACGGGAGGCTGATGAGATGAGATGGGGTCATAAATTGCATTAGTCACACTGTTTGGCAAATGATCTCCAGTGGCACTTACTTCTTAGGGGGGGACATTCAATGACGATCTTTGGTATTGCATTGGTAAAACTTTATTCAGCTGGATACACTGTTGCACATTTGGTTCATGATACCAAGGAAAACCATTCTTGGAGCAAGCTTTGCTGGCATGAAACTCAACATCTGTGCAGAAATGGGGAACTGTTACACTGGCTAAGATTCTGTGCTTCACAGTTAAAGCAGTGGTTGATTTGGGGGAAGGGAGGTACAGTTCATGACTGAAAATGGAGACAGGACTGAGGTGATGACTTTAGACAATGCTTTTAGGCATCTTGGATGCAGCGATCTCATCAGAAACATCATGTACCAATCAACAATGAGAGCTGCTCTGAATAGCAGTTCATGTACGTTTTATTGAGGCGCACTACACTTGCATATACTTTGCAATTTAAAACAAGCTCAACATAATATTCCAGAGAATCAATGAACTGAGAAAAACTCTATAGGCAAAAACCTAAGGGAAGTATTAATTATGAAAATGGACAAAATTAAGACAATAAAATAGTTCATCACATGAACGGGATGGGGACTGATTATCTAAGCACGAAGGCAGAGACAGATAAGAAGGTTTTTTTAGCAGTAGTTGGTCAGCATTATAGGTAGGTGAAGTCTCATTTAGTTTAATGGTCCATCTAGAAAATGGGGGCAGAGCTATTAATTCTGAGGGCTCGCTCCGTTTTTGTTAACTAAGGCTGGGAGATGGCACGGCCAAACAGTACTATGGGCTGGCAAAATGTTAACTGTAGAAGGTCATACTCAATAGCAAGGAGGGACTGTGGGAAATAAAACACACAGTATGAGGGCAATCAGCATTCTGCGCCAGGTTAGATGACTGGTGTGGAAGTTCTGGAGCATGCAGCCTGGGAGGTGGCTGTGTCACGTTGTCTCCCTCACTCTGAGCTTTTGCAAACACACACCTACATGGTGTGTCAAAGAGAAGTCACAATGCTGAAATACGAGTTCCGTGCACATGGTGATAGAACAAGACAAACAGGGCAAGAGACACAGAATTCCTCATCGCACCAAATGTGTATCTGTAATAAGGTGAGAAGTTTAGGTAAACACATCTTATACAGTGGGGGGTTCTTTTATTGTTGTTTGTTTTCTTTCAGATATATGATAATAGAGAATTCAAACTGTTTTCTATTTTGGGGACTCTGGTCTTCACAAAGAAGACACAGTGATCAACATATTACACAAATTAAACACCTTTGCATAAGGTTCTGAGATTCAAAGGGTGTATCTATTCATTCACACAATGGCAAGAGTTTGGATCTTCACTAGGAGAATTCAGTGGAAGGAAAACTTTGGCTTTAGGGTTCATACTTCAAGACCAGGATGTATGGACTGTAGAGTCCATTTTTGCACAAGCGTGGATTTGAAGACTCATCTGGAAAGGTTGTAGATGAAGGCAGCTATTTTCTCAGAAAGAATGTTGCTTCTTCTGATCCATTCAAATTTTCTTCTTCAAGCCTGCTATGCTCTTTAGAGTGACCTAAACTTAGATTCATGAATGATACGGCTCTGTTGACAGGCACATCCGTAAGACTTTCACAGATGAACAGGAGATTTACTAAAGGCCAGCTGAGATTCTTACCTTTCAAACTCACTACACCCCCTTCTCTGTAGTGGAGCTTGGACCCACAGCTCATCACTCAGCCTGCTCCACTGCACAGCAGAGCCTGCAGGGCTCTGCAGTCTGCCTCTGACGAGAGAGTACTCATTTCCTTCTCAGCTGCTTACAATTGCAAATCTTTGAAAACTTAAATGTCTTCCCTTTTCTAGCCGTGCCAGACAGACATCCTTATGACAAAGCAGGAAAAGACACACTAAGGAAGTAGATGGTATCAACCCATCTATTATTACCGCTTAGGAAGTTGCAACACCTTCTGGTTCTGACACAGCTATTACTGCAGCAGTGTCAACACATCAGATACCCCTTTCATGGACTTTCTGGAAGCTTTCAAAATGCCATCAGTTAGAAGCCGGCTCTTTGCACCAACTAGGTAAAAGAGCTTTGAGTTTGCAGCCTGTATAAACTTGGATCCTCCTCCTCTTCTTCAAGGCAGTTGCACTCTCAACCACAGTTCTGTAACTTCAGTCCAGCTCCTTAGAGAGGCTGGGTGAAGGACATGGATCGTGGCACAGGAGTAGGAAGCAGATACTAATTGCCATAGCTGGAACAGCCCTGTTTCCTCTGGGCCTGCAGTGAAGCAGCGCAGCCCAGTGCCATGAAAGCAGTTCTACTTATGAGGAAGCACAGAAAAGAATGTAATTGGGAGAAAACTGAATGTATCAGATTGTTGCTAGTTCAAAACTTATTGCTCTGGTCTCAAAGTGAGAAATGAGCAAACTCTAGCTATAAACCAGCTTTGGTAACATCTGAGCCATCTAACTTTGGATTTCTTACATTACCATGAAGAAAACTGCAGCAGAACTGCTGTCATGTTGCCACATATGGTGTTCATACTGGCAGTAATTCTACCTTCTCCTACAGTGCCACTTTCCTGTTTCAACACTGAATAGCAGAAAGAACACAGTTACTAGTAAAAAATGAAAGAACTACTCCCAACATGAAAGAATTCATTTTACTAGTATAAATTAACTTATAATTAAAGACAGGCTATTCCAGGGTGGTGCATATTGTTTGAAAAGAATCCTTTCTGAATGTGTGTATATGTTGTGTTGCCATTTAGGTGGTGCCTCTCCTTGCATAAAATTTACTTTGCATAATTACAGACAGTTTTGCAAAATATTTATTTGTAATCTTCAGCCCTTGCATACCACATAGTTTTTCTTTCAGTTGAGAATGTTTGTAATATCCTTCTGTTGTAGTTACTTAAATGGAGCTAAGGATTGATTTCTGCAATACCATGGAAAAAAGTCTTTGGATATTCCTGATTATCTAAGCACGAAGGCAGAGACAGATAAGAAGGTTTTTTTAGCAGTAGTTGGTCAGCATTATAGGTAGGTGAAGTCTCATTTAGTTTAATGGTCCATCTAGAAAATGGGGGCAGAGCTATTAATTCTGAGGGCTCGCTCCGTTTTTGTTAACTAAGGCTGGGAGATGGCACGGCCAAACAGTACTATGGGCTGGCAAAATGTTAACTGTAGAAGGTCATACTCAATAGCAAGGAGGGACTGGTGGTTTACGACTTTATTTCTTTCTTCTGCTTCTAGACCCTCCACAATTCGTTACCACTCGTTTGCCAGAGGAAAACATCCCTGCAGAAAAGCAACGGGCTGGGGCTGTGCGTACATGCCTCAGATGCAAAGTTCAGCAATTTTCTTTAAAGCGGTGATGAAAGCTGGTTTGTGCTGAGACAGCAGACTTTGCCCTGAGACACATGCAGGTGCTCTACCCAGCCAGCCCAGCTGCTGCAGCGACGGGATAGAAGGGACAGCTGGAGGGGTTCTGCCTTGAAGAACCTCGGCGCAATTTGCCAGTCTGTCTCTGGCCTCAACCCTGAACTGAAAGAGTGGGTAAACTGCTTTGCTCAAGGAATAAATGCGTTATGCGCAACAGGGTACCTGTGTGATGAATGAAGTAAGCATGTGACTTCTCCCATTTCCAAGCACAGTAATTCAGTGGGAAAATTCTGGTTCATTGAGTTCAGACCATTTAGATCACAATACCTTCAGGTTTGGTGGCCTTCTGCTGAATCCAAGGTAGAGGTGAAAACTTTCCATGGTTACTGCAGACAGCCAAGAGCAAAAGCAGGCCTCTAGTTCTGCGTCAAAGCCACCAGCCGAGACCATTAAAGACAGTGGGCATGTTTACACAGCGCAGAGAGGCCCGAAAACTGCAGGCAGCATCATGGCCTCAGAACAGCACGGTGCCAGTACAAGAGCTAGCTAGTGTGTGTGCCAAGAGGGGGCCGTACCATACGACTGTAGCTAGACTGACGGTAACTCTCTGCGAACTGCTCATGGCATGAAACGTGGATACTCCAGTTTCTTGGGCTTCAGGGGAAGGCACAGTGATTGCTAGCTCACATGGGGTGTTAGGAAGGAAGAGAAGAGCAAAGAGAACACACCAAATGTGGTATATGTAGAGGGGTTAATTGGGCAAAAGACGTAACAGAGAAGGAAAGCTATGACCTAACATACTGCATGTCATCTTAAAGTTCAGCAAGATTTTCATGTTCAGATTCACATTTCGTAAGCATTTCTCTCTCCCTTTTCATTAGATGCCAAAAATCTTTAGAATTTTTTCCATGTTTTGTTCCTCATTTCCCTTTTCTCATTTTCTGAGTATTTGCAAAACTCATTTTCACAAAAGCTCATTTTCCTTACATACCAGCTTGTTAAATATAGGAGCCAATTGTTGCTCACTCTCACAGATGTAAAGATAGATCTAAAATTGAAGTAAAAATGTTGAATGGCTGAGGGTTTTTTCATATATAGACAAATCTCATTATAAAACTATAAAGAAGAATTGTCCTGCTGTCCTTCATATATACATACTTTAATTAATATTGAATATATTTAGTTTTTCAGAGTGTCTCTCCTACGCACAAAAGTCAAGGTAAAATAGGAATATTCAGCTGCTGTATAATGGGAGGATACCTATAAAAAACCAAGCTCAAGTCAGCAAAGAGTTGTTCATTTAGATGGATTACTTGAGAGATGCAATTAATTCTAACTGTAATGTGAACTTGCACATGTATGATGAAGGACCCACACAAATATCAAAATTAGATTTTTAACTTGACTATGCAGACTTTGCAACCTGATTGTTTTGGTAGATATTGCAGGCCTGGTTTTACTTGTCTGTTAGCTGCCCAACTCATTGGCTCACAAGAGCTTTGCATGGTGTAGAAGGGAGGTGATATCTGCATTCCTTTATATGACTAAGTTACTCTGTCATGAACCTAGTGCATACAAATTAAGATGAAGGACAAGATTCTTCATTCCACCCACGAGAAGGAGTAGCTCATCTGAATAGAGAAATATTTCAGACGTAGCTTGAAAGGCATTTTGAACTAGCATAGACACATTTACTTGGTGACATGTTTGTCCTCCTCTAAGGTCTACACACTCCTACATGGTCTTCTATGCAGGAGAGTTCTAGCTAATTAATTTGGCAAGCTGCATTTCTTCTTCAGCTTACAAAGTGATGGGAAATGCATGGATGTGACACAAAAAATCTGCTTCTACAGGAAATAGATCAAAATCCCCAGAGAAAAAAGAAGCCTGGCCACTAGATGGTTGTTACATTCAGCAGTTGATATATCCATAACATGGTGCCAATACTCACTGTACAGCACAGTGCAACTAGTCCTTTTCATTTCGTGTTTTAATTTCCCACATAGCAAAAAGAGCTAATGAATGGGATCTGCCTCCTTCACACTAATAGCTTTGCCTCCGCCAACACATTTTCCACTTAGGAAGGTGTACTTTATAATATAATTTCTCAGCTTTCTTCACCATCACTGTCCAGCTCACAGCGAGACCTATAGCATGGCACTCCGTGGTGACATATGAGATGTGGTAGCAGCTCATTTCACATACACTTTTTGTTTCAAAGCTAGTTCCCAATTTAAAATACACAGAGGTCAACTTGAGCTCACAAGTTGTCAGCAGCCAGCAAATGAACAGCAACCTACACTTCAGGTAATTGAGAGTCTTATGCTTTGCAAAAGCATAATTAGTCTGAAACCATTAATATCTACAGCTTGAGGAAATACCTTCAGCCAGCTTTCAGAGAAGGGCACAACTAGATTCAGTACCGAAGCCCCTTTCTGAGGAATTCGTGGAACAGTTTCCCACACAATGTTCAATCCATCCCTACTAAAGCAAGCAGGTGGCTTGGGAGATTTTAATCCACTTGCATTTGTGAGCTGACATTCAAGAATAATCTCTCTTTTTCAATTATCAATCAAGAGTATTTACAGAATAATGATCAAAAGAATTTTCAGGTTTTGAAACTTGTCACTAAGCAGAACTGGCCTGGAACTGGTTTTCCCATTTCACAGGAAATTTCATGTTGCCAGTTTTTTTGCCCATTTCAACATAATAAAACTCTAATGTTCTGTAATTGCAATACATTTCATACAGAGGTCAAATTTCTTTGAATTGTTTTAAATTTAAAAAAAAATCATGCAGTAAAATTTTCTAAAAATGGTCAAATTGTTCTTTCCTGGACTTTTTTTTTTTTTTAAGCTTTATCAATTCATTGAACAGATTTTCATCAACTTAGCATATTTTTCAAAGCATTTCAATTTTGACAGAAATAATGATGCATTAACAAAAAGAATCTCTGAACAAGCTACACTAAAGATCCCATCTCCTGTATTCATCATACACTGTACTATTTCTTTC
>NW_010397414.1:13229-21932 GCF_000710305.1 Buceros rhinoceros silvestris
TTTCCCTAAGTTTCCAGTTCCTAAAGAGTTTCATGTGCACTGAGAATAGGAGCATATAAGTGATGGCAGTCATTCTGGAAGGCCTTAGTTCAAGACTTTTTTATGGCTTTAGTGATTATTGCTTTAAAAATATTCTTAGTAATATTTCTCTAGTAATTATGTCTGAATGAATAAATACAGGGAAAAAAATACCAGCTGTGCTTGAGTAGGTGTTAAAAACCATAGCAGTTTAGAGAGCCACTGCAGAGCTGTGAACCACTGACTGCAATCACTGAATGAAGAAGCCTCCTCCACTCCCTTTAAGTGTTTTCTTTATGAGAGGAGGTTTTTAAAGCCCTTCTTACAAAATATAAATACTGAAAGTCATTCGCATGTGCTAAGCCAAATGTACTGTAAGAGCTACTCTTGGATATGGGCACACTTCTGATTAGCACTGTAAACTTCAAAGCCTTTTTGTGTCAGTGCATTAGGTTCCATCTCTGTGAGGAAGGTGGCAGTGAAGTTCTCAATGCAGCAAATTTCGTAATCAATAAACTAAATTCATGAGAGGAGTTAAACCAAGGAGCTCTAAAATGAGCATCAATTTACACATATTCACCCTTCCTTAAAAGCAATAGTTGTTTGACTTGCGAGTCATACTTTATCTTGAGGATTGGCAGATCACTTTTTGACTTGGTCCAGGGACTAAACTTTCAGAATACACTGGAAATATATCAAGTTAAAAAACCTGCATATACAACACTGATGTATTGTTTTGACAGACTTTATTTGCTGTGTGATTCAGTTTCCCCTGGATACAGAGATGGCCCTCTCCTTGTTATGCAGAACTGTAACTGCACAGAAAGAGGATGAGGTCATTAGTTAGGTTGTGATACATTTATTAAACAAGTAATTTCACATAGCCTTAAATAAATGAAATGTTCTGTTCAGATTCTCACCTACTTTAAATGTTAGGCTGCCAGGCTAAATGCGAAAAAAACATAGTATCTGTTTATAAAAAGAACACTGATAACAGCATACAAAATAGCATATCCATTATACTTCAGACTTCTGTACCCACCAAAGTTTCTGATTCAGAGAGGTTTTTTTATGTCTTAATTGCTGTAGGAGAGCTGAGCAACTTTATTACATGAGAAGGATGAATACTAAAGAAGCTGGCAATGAATTTCAAGATCCAGATACTTAAAGCATTCTGCCTGAGTTGAAGTTTCATACTTACTAAATAAGAGCATACAGCAGTGCAGTGCAAAAGAAGACAGCAAGTTACAGGATTTCTTAGCAGAGACTGTCCAGCATAAAGATGCAGGAGGTCAGTACCACCTAGAGGATTGTCTGAAGTAAATCAGTCAGTGCATGCACTATCTTTGGAGGCTGTTGGTGGCCCTTCTGAAGTCCAACTTTGGGTAGACCCCAAACTGTGAAGTTGGAAAGATGATCCCAGGTATGAGTGAAGGTGCACCCACAACTTCAAACACTTGAGCAGCTTGTCTCATAGATACAACTGAACTCATAGTCAGCCTGTGAGACAGCTGTGCGGACAGCACATGACAGGTCAGAGAGCCTGCAGTACTTGCACATGTTCCTGAGACCACTCTTCAAGTGCAAAGGCACAGTCAGTGCTTTCTGAATACAAATGTTACCACCCACAGCTGAAAAACACAAGTGGAACAAAGCATTAATCAGAACTTAATGTCATGTAATTTGCCCGGCATAAGCATGAGCAAGAAGACCTTGCCCCAAATGTCAGACACATCATTTATAGTATTCTTGAAAAACAAAAGCCAGGTATGACAGAGAACCTGAAAGGGAGAAGAAAGGATGGACTGATACTCCTAAGAATAGGTGTCTGAACTGGTGGCCCACAGGTCAGGTATTGGGCACACAAGATGGTCCGTCCTAACTCATCACCTTTTCTGCAGCAGTTCTGGAGAAGACAGGATGTAACAGAGGCTGAAAATTGGTACTTCCCTCTGCGTCTGTGCATGGCACCCGGTCAGGAAATCCCCAGACCGGGCAGCCAGCACTGAAAAATTAAGACCACCAGTGCAAGTCCACCTCTCACATACTGCCAAGGGTATCTAAGGCAGCTTTCTTGTCTCTTTCACGAGCCTCCTGTGAAGGCTAGCACAGAATATCTGAGTTAGACTTCTGGTTGTGAATCCTCTGGAAGATTCTCTTTCTCTCTGTTGACTATGGAGGGAGTCCCTGGAAATCGAAGACTTTATTTTCCTGAGCAAG
The DNA here is from genome assembly GCF_000710305.1 of Buceros rhinoceros silvestris. Taxonomy (NCBI): domain Eukaryota; kingdom Metazoa; phylum Chordata; class Aves; order Bucerotiformes; family Bucerotidae; genus Buceros; species Buceros rhinoceros. The sequence goes on from NW_010397414.1 coordinate 15,468, forward strand.
ATTAGTCACCCAAAGCTAGCGAATGTAAAGTCCTTATCCTTTTTTCAAGGCATTTTCCTTGGGCAAAGTATAGAATTTTAAAAGTTTTGGTTTTGTTGGTTTTTTTTTTTTTAAAAAGTTTTCTGATAAATCAGTGTTTGAGATTCAGCCAAATACCTTTACATAATTTCCAAAAATGCTAAGTGACAAAAATTTCTGTTAATATGAATGAAAGATACAAACAACCTAGAATCCCCAAGTGGAGTAAACTACAACTTCTGGTCACTTCTGGAGTCTTTGTGGTGACACTGTATCTCTTGCAGTGAACATTTTTCTCTGATGATGTTAATAAAACTTACTTAAAGAATATTATTTATGTTATTCTTTATTATTGGGATTGTAGACACCCCATTCTACGTGGATACAAGAAAGGGGAATAATCTCTGTTTAGGAGAGATTTAAAGTCAAATACATTTTACTAAAAAATCAAAAATATCATGCTAAGAGAGTTTTTTAATACTAACGAGGCTCTAATGTATTATGATGCACAAAAGCCGTAGTGAGATGCTTGTTGAAAGCAACTTTGTTTATTGTTAACCAATGAACTTATCAGAGGGACTCTTGTCACAGGGCAAGACATAAGGAAGGAAAATAACAGTGTATTTATGTTGTTGTCTTTATTCTGTAATAGCAGTAGCTGATGTAGCTGATGATGCTATGTTCTTGGCAGCAGAATAAGGAGCTATTGTAATTAGAAGAAGCTAGTTGATTTTAATATGAAACATACAGTGTATGTGACAGCTTTTTGAAACACGATGGCAAGATTCGAGGTTATAGAGAAGACTGAGGAGAAAGCACGCATGGATGAAACAAGAACAGAACGGGACACGCTGATAATTTCTTCATCTTTCTCATGGGCAAAGTCAGCCAGTGGCGTTCACTGGTACGGCACATTGCCCTCTGAAAGTGGTGGTGATGTTATGCCTCAGCCATCACAGGACAACAATGGAGATCAGCGATGTCTAATCCTGCCATCTGTATAAACTCCCCTGGAAGTGAAGGGCAATGGCAAGGCTGGGCCTTCGCTGTCTTCATAACAACAACTTTACACAGCAAAAAAGCAGTCACTGAAAAACATGACTTTCTTGCTAAAGTATGGCATACAGAGAAATCAACGTGACGTATTTATTTCCCAGCAGACAGACACTGCAGGTACATTTTCTGTCTGTTGTCATTTTCTCTTCTGTCCCTTCCCACTCCCAAAATGATTGCATTTGCAACATTAGAAAAGGAGAAAGGGCACAGCGCATCAGTTGACAAGTTCCTATGTAACTGTGGTGTTAAAATAGAGACAGTATTTATCTTTGTAAATTTTTTGTTTAAGGATACAGCTTAGCATAGAAAAATATATCAAATGTAACAAGTTTTGAAAAAAATTTATAAATAGATTCCCCTTGTTTTTTAAATTATGGAGTTATGTCAAGGTTTCTTAAAAAGGCTATACATCACACGTGCTCTAGAAATGGTAACTAGCCAGCTAGATATTGCTATAGAGTGACAAGAGTAAGGCTTCTGCAGGAGCACCAGTCTTTCTAGTCCAGAGCACCACGCTCTTTACTAGAAACTGGGGGAGATTAGCTGTCTAGTTTGCACTGGAACAGTTTGGAGCTGGTACCTGCCTTTAGGATAAAAAGAGGTATTGCAGGATCTGGCTTCACACCATTCAGTCTAGGCAATTCATCTCCAGACAGTTAAGGTCCATCTTTAAAGCAGTGAATAGACTGAGTTTTTTCATCGACATAACTTCATAGCCATTCAGTATTTATGGGAAAAAAAAAAAAAAGCCTGAAACCTAGCATTCTAATTGCTAAGTATCTTCCCGTCTAATTAGCATTAACAACCTAGAAGTTCAAATTCCTACCTCAGAGTGCCAAAGACCCACAACCAAGCACGATCACTATCTGGCTTGTTAAACAACATAAGGCAGCCTCTCTGCGAGAATCCCTTCTCCCAGTGCTGAGCTATGTTCTGCCCTCGGTAACACAGGACTGATCCCATGAGTGTCTACACCTACTGTACTTGCAGGCGACACTAAACGTGGCTCCCATTAGAGCCCACCTGGCACACAGCTCTAGGAAGAGACTTAGCAGCATATTTCCAAGGACTTCCAGCGATGGATGCTGTTTGCCAGGACCACCACTGCGGGGCTGTTGTTAGCACAGGCAGCACCTGCCAGGTCAAAGACTGGAAAGCCAGTCAGAGGCCTAAACCAACATCTTCAACAAACAGAATACAGACAGACCTATGTACTTCAATAAACACACTGAAGGAATGTGAAAATATTAATTTCCCAATAAATTTTATTTTTTAAAAGTAATTTCTCCTCTACTATAATGCACCTGTAGAAAAAATTACTGCAGAAAGTACAGCAGACATTTTGAATTGCCACAAGCATTTCTTAGCAATTCAATTTTGTTTCTTATTTTGAGAAACGTAATTGATAGGTATAATTAAGTCTTACACAACTCCTTTATTTCCACCTTACTGAAACTAAAAGGAAGCACTGTGTATACAAAACTATTTAAGATCTATCCTTCCCTTCCCAAACCCATATAAAATTATTCTAGGTCTTTATAAATAACAGTAATTCTGTTTCTGTAAACTGTTTACTGAATTAAGAGAAAGTTGTGTTTCTATAGCATTGAGCACAACTGTACTCTAAGAATCTCTGGCAAGAATTGGACAATGCTATTAAACACAAATCATATTATAAAAAATGACTACCCTCCAAATCAGACTTCATCAATAACTGGAAAAGAAAATTTTAAGAAACATAAAACTTTCTAAGAATCATCTTCTGAGATTCCTTCTGTGTATCGGTATGACTGCAGTTTTTCATATGCAGTTAAAACTGAGCACACAACTACTGGTTGCTATTTTTCTGTTCTAATACAGGTCATTTAATGTACCTCACATAAGCTCAATGAAGTTTTTGGATAAGATTTTTGCAAGTGTTGAGTAACTCTGATTCCTCTGAAATATAAACTTCTGATATGTCAGATTTCTAAAGAGAGAATCTGTGACATGCGATACAAATCTTGCTGCAGGCTGTAGACACGGTGGTGGTACAAACAAGGCAGAATTTGTTCTGAAAACACTAAACCCCAAAATAAAGCAAAAGCAGGACTAGAGACATCCTGGTGAATCAGGATGCCTGGAAATGGTCTCTGAGTACTGCAGATCAGATGTGAATACTTGCAGCATCCAACAGGTCTCTGCTCCCTGAAATAAAACTTGGCCAGTTTCACAGCTCTTCCAAAAAGTCAGCTTCCCCTATGAGGTGCCTGCTGTCAAATTAGTTGCCCCTATCAAATTATACGCCGCAAAATCTATATTTAAACCCTGCTGCTACATAATCAGGCTATTAACACCATCCACTCACACATTCTTTGAGGTTTGGGACAATTCCACAATTACTACACTGGCTGGTGTTAAATTTCGGAGTCATTTACTCTGTATTAATTACATCATGTGAGAGTATGGTATGACTAACCTCTTACTAACATTGCCCACAGTACATAATACACGCATAGGGCATCAGTGACAGATTATTGGGTTTTATGCCATACTCTGGCTGACAACTGATAGTGCTACAGTTTAGTGATTTCTAAGCTAGAGAAGGAAATAGCAGCTAGTTTAGTTACCAGTAACTTCAGCTTTAAGAAGCACTCAAGGTAAAGAACATTATATAAAATCTCATTATTACTCTGACACCCCCAACCCCCTTTCAGTTTTATTCCTTTTATTATTCATTGCACTCTGCCTGTGCTGTATGTGTCTCATTGTCTCCTGCAGGTGACAATAAGAACATGGACTAGAAATGGCATGTAATACATAGTATATAAAAAGGGGAGCTTGAAAGTACTGGGCCTAAAATTGCTCCTCGCTGCTGTCTTTGACACATTTGCTTCTTGCCGTATCTTAGGCAGCAAATGCAAGCACTTAATAATGCTTCTCAGCTCACGACCAGTAAGTTTAATAAAAATGTTAGAGTCCCTTAATCTGATTTGCTGAGATGGTGTGAAGATGAAACATTAAAAAAGGAAAAGTGTAATGAATTTTTCCTCTCTGTGCCACTTTCATGTCAATGTGTCCTTACCTATAAAAGGTTTCAATATTCATGTCATATTTTAATAATCAAAGGAACTCTTTACCCTGTCAATGATTTGTTATTAAGATGCAAATCAAGAATAATATCTGATCCTCTAGCAGAGCCTGAAAGCACTTTCTTAATTAGTCAGGGACCTTCTAACATATGACAAGACTTCCTTCATCACAGGAAAACTGACTTGAAAATTATCTTCTAAATTCACATGTGTGGTCAACAACAAGGGGCTATGGTAATTTTTAATTGTCACTAAAAATCAGCATACATGCTCCTTAACAACAGCAAGTGTGAGTGCTTAGGTTTAATCTTCCAATCAGTATCGCATAAACTGGTTCTGACACCAGAATTCCTTTAGATGCTAAAATGAAACGTCCCCTGCTAGACAAGCAGAACAATATTTCACTGACTCGAGAGTCACTTCTAACTGCGCATTAGGTGAGATTTTTCTTCATGCTTTCCCTCTCACCACTTCATAGGTTTTGCAGTATCTTCCTTCACCTTTTAAATATACACCTTAGGAAATGTAAGTCTATAAAGCAGCTATGATAATTACATGATTACCACATCTCACCTGTTGCTGTCATCATGTGGTCCATAATTAACCTTCAAAGTGCTTTGTTGCTACCTCAGCATGAGCAATAACACCCTTGAGACAAGCACCATGAAGCCAAATGAAGGCTTGCCTTCATTTTCAGAGAGCTTGCTTTCCTCGCAACCAATAACAGACTAATAACAAATCATTAATGTTTCTGTCTCTTTCAGGCCCTTAGTTACATTGAGCAGAACTTTGCTAAGGCCAATAGATGTCTAAGTTCAAGCTGGGGGGAGAACCGTGTCACATGGTATCAACTTTATGATTTTCTTCATGCGTTTTGACAGGCTGACCAGTCGTGCTGTAGTTACGGGCACACTGGGAAAACCTGAAGGAGGTAAATAGGTATAGGTGTTTTCCACCCACATTCAGAAGAGCTAATGCTCCAAAGAGGCTGAACATATATGCTAGTCCTGATTCAATAGAATTAACTTCTATACCATAATTTCAATTTCTCCAACTTCAGTGGGGCTGCTCGGTATCTTAATTTAGAAGTTGAGCCTGAGGAGATTTGTTTAAAGGACCTAATCCAGCTAAATACACTATTGTGAAGAATTTACACAAGCTCTCTACTTTTGCATCTCCCTGAGGCCATATTCTAATGGCATCCTAGCGTGAGTATACAGTATTGCTGGAGTATTGCCTCACAAATCTGATGTGTTCAATCTCTTGAATAATTAAAAGAAAAGATAATTATAGGTTGATAATCATCTGACTAAAGCTTAACTCAGAACAACAATCTCTATCTAGATTTTAGTGATTTTTATGTCTACACCTTAGATATCCAAAAGATAATAGATTATAATCTGGCCAGAACATTGCTCCTTCAGTCTCTGTTGACCACCCAGACGCCAGCAGGTCCATTTTCCTTGTTATTTCTTACAGTCAAGTTTTCATTCAAATTATTTCACCAGCAGATCAGAAGTCTGCGTCTCTTTCCACAGAGAATAAAAGTGTCCCTAACTTCAACCTTTCCATAGCCATATGAAGGAGCAAACCCTGGCAACTCTTCTTCTTCCATGCGAGGGCTGCCGTGGTGCCCAGCTGGAGGGACGCCTTACCCCAGCGGCTTTCATCAGACCAGAGGCAAAGCACAGATCAGACAGTGCAGCTCCCCCAGAAAAGGAAGCAAACAGCGTGTCTTCCTCCCTTACATGCTGCTCCAGGCCCTGCCACACTCACCAAGCGTTTCATTTACTTCCCTGAGACTGTGGATGCTGTCCGGGCCACGTCCTCCCCTCAGACCTCGTTCTGCCCAGGTTCACCAACATTCTTGCTCGGGTCAAACCTCAGGCCTAGCAGGAACTGCAAACCAGCTACATTTTGGGGGTTTGGGGAGCTTCTGCATATTTATTTTGTTGTTGGTGGTTTCGTATTTTGTTTTATTCTGTTCAAGATTGGTTGGTTGGTTGGTTTTGTTGCTGGCGCTGGGAGGGTTTCTGAAACTACTACTTACAATTTCTCCTCTGCCACCTCTTCTTGCTGAAATCTCTGTAGTCTTCGAAAATCACCATGGGCCCCCACAAGGTCCCTTTGAGGGCTCTAAAACAGGTGCTCTTAATTAGACCTAAGTTTGTTTGTTTATTTTTTTAACCGTAACCCGTTTGAAATGCACTCTCCATTGCCGTGCTCAGCGACCCTGCAGGGCGGGGGCGGCAGGGCTGGCTGCGTTTGCCTCCCACTCCAGAATTCTCCGCCAGGTTCACCTCCAGACGTGACCGGTTCC
>NW_010397415.1:0-3219 GCF_000710305.1 Buceros rhinoceros silvestris
ATATATAATTAAATTATTTTATATATATACCCCACATTATCCAAAATCAGGACAAAGTTAACTGTGGATGGGTATCTAGTACTGATTCTGTGTTGCTAAAGCATAAGTAAATAGCTCATTTGAAGGAAGAAAGACTAAAAAGCAAAATATCCCACATTAACTGTTTACTTCCACATGCTTTTCATTGAAGACTCTTAATGCACTTCTCAAATACCAGTGACTATGAACCTAACCCTTCAAAAGCCACTCCAGTTTTATGACGTGGAAAAATCTGTGGCACATACTCTGGTTGAATACCAATGCCAAGATCCAAATCCAATGTAATCCACAACATTGCCCACGGGGTCTACATACCTGTAAACTTTGCAACTGCATCAATGTGATGTTTTACTTGTACAGCTAATTCTCTCGTGGGAGTAAGGATCAGTCCTAAAAGAGGTCTCTTTTTATGGGAGCCAACAGTATGTGTCTCGTCACTGGAATCAAATACAAAGTTTTCCGACACCTTCACACTGCCTGTTGTGAAAGATGAATCATCTTCACCTCCACTATCTTCAACCTGCTGATGGGTTAGTTTTTCTGCTTCATCCTCATTTTCCCATCTTGTTTCATCATGGTGCTGATGGAACTCTTTAGAAACACTGTCATTTCTGGTTGTTGAGCTATTTGATTTTTGCCACTGCAGCACAGAGTGAATCATTGGAATTGCAAATGCAAGTGTTTTGCCACTTCCTAGAAAACAAACAAGAAGAATAATACAGACTGACAAGTCATTTATATGAAAAGATGAGAAAAGCAACAGCCAACCACATACTGTTCTTAAAACATACAGTTGTAACAGACACAAACTCTTAATCTTTAGAAGACCAGAAACTTGCAGCAAAAGCATCTTTTCTCCTGTTCCCTTTATACATCCCCTTGAGGTCACCAATACCATACTTCCAGGAGAACAGGTATTCTTCCAATCACTAGCAGGTCAGGCAATTCATTTGTTCTGAAAGTGTTTTTTAAAAACCGAAGTTGCAGCCAAGATATTTTTAAAGACCTGTATGCCCGTAAGGAGAATACCATGTCCTAATTGACAGTTCTGATCAATGTTCTTCAAATAAAGGAATAGCAAACGAGGCCAAGGACAAACTGGAATGAACCCGAAGGATTCATTTCCATCTACAAATTACAGGACTGTGTTTATGACTTTCTAAGAAACTGTATTTTGAAATACTCCACCACCTAAATTCCTGATATATCACCAGGTCATATTTTTATAATCAAAACACATAAATCAAATTTATAGCAGATAATCCACTTTGAAGATAAGGGTGTTGACAAATACCAAAAATGCTCCCTGACTTTAATTTCAGAGGTTCACTGTACCAAACTGCAAGTCACATCCCTGCCACGTGTTCCCTTCCGAACGATCTGTCACTAATAAAGACATTAGGAGAAGCCTGGTAGCACATCCACCCCAGTCAAGGTTCTCATAAACAACTGATGTTCACTGATCACAAAAGCAGCAGCCCAAGCACAAGACACTATTACACCATTCCCGTAACAGGCCACTGCTGGGAAGCAGTCCTCTGGAAATCTCGTCTCAGTTCCCTGAGTGCCATTTGTCCATGTCACAAACCATAATGGTTTGCCAAATTCAGAAACACAGCATTTTGCCTCGTCGCAGGAGAGCCCAGATCATTATCCTGACCCATATTGCTGCAAAGTCTCCTCACACCCACCTCCCCACCTTCCTGCATGTCTGGGATGTCTCTTATGACCTCTGCACTTGAAGCAGAAAATGTTCATAATCTGGATTTGCAGAGCATGTATACTGTAAGATCCCGTATTGCCAGAACACCTGTTTTTAAGATGAAGAACACTGCCCATCTTGTATTACACGCAATGCAATTTGGCTGGTGCAAATGGCAGTCCTGCACCCAGCCAGATTATGGCTGTGATAATCAGGACTATTCTGCAAGCACTAGATTCAGCCACAAATTGAACAAATAATCACCTCACCACCACACAGATCACACACATAGCAAGCCTGCGAGGAGAAAATACCCCCAGATGCTACAGCTCAGGCTACCCATGGTCTTTTAATATTATAAAATTTGGTTCTTTTACCAAAAACTTCACCACTTCTACACAGTAATGAACAGAACTGGTTAGACCCACTGTAAAACCAGCAAGCCTTGACATTCTCTGCATCTGATCTCCATGGGATCTATTGCCATATCAAAATCTTGCTGTTCTCCTCTAGATTACTACTAAAAAGGGAAGATAAACAGTTTTTTCACCTGTCACCTTCCTGCCTCAGGCTCAATGTTAAGGGAAGCTGTAGGATGTACAAAAAAGAGCTGGAGAGTTTCAGCCTCTCACAGCTGCAGCACTTTCTACAAGACAACGGTCCACATCTTTCAAGTTTCTACAGGAACACTGGTGACCCACTGAACAAAACACAGTCCTGCTACCTCAGGGTTATGCAAAATTAGACAGCAACACCACAACCTGCCACTAATTGTGCTTGCCGTTCTGAGGGATTTGCTCTTCAGCACTGCCAAAATGGCACTTATTTGCAGCACAAAACCACCATTCAAATTTTCCGTTCCATTTTCAAAAACACTCCCTGTGGGGCTTTCTAATCTTACTAAAGCTAATAGCACCAGCCTAGCTTCTAATTAAAATTAAAATGCAAATCACTGTATACCTTATTAGTTCCTATACCTTCATGCTGGAGAGCAGTAAATGGCTTTACAAGACTAGCAGTGAGATAAGACAACTGGAACAGATGAAAGGAATGCAAAGGAAGCCTTTAAATCAAGGCAGCTTCCAGTTGCGCTTCCTATTTTTAGGGTTTTTTTGGAAAAAAATGTACTGCTAAAGAAGACAGAACTTCTAAGGTATGAGCAGCAAAAAAGTCATAGGGAACGTAATGCTCTGTGACTTCACGGCATTAAGTAAAAACGAAATTACAACAAATTTCCCAAAGGCTAGCCATGCTCAAAGACAAAGGCATGAGCTGATCATAAGCTGGACAAGACAACCTCTTTCAAGTGATCAATGTAATCATCATCATGGCTTGGCTTTGCGAACGAAGATCTGGGAAGGGCTTTTCCCACGCTCACTGCAAGCGATGAGTGCACCCTTCGGGACTGCGCGGTGGATCTTTTAGGTGAGGTGCAGCGTGCGCGGAACTGGCTCCACCCTTTACACCTGAGGTTCATC
>NW_010397415.1:3592-5178 GCF_000710305.1 Buceros rhinoceros silvestris
CGAACCGCCAGGCCCCGGGCACAGGGCGGCCGGGGCCTGCCAAGAATGGGAGTCCTGGAGGGTGATCAATGTAATATGCCCTTCACAAGTAGTGAGAAGGGTTGGGGACACCACAGAGAGAGCTCAGGGTGGGCCTGTTTTGCTACAGTGAAGGCCTAGGCCATATCCACACCTAACACTGTGCCCAGTATTTATTTACCACTGCGAGTCAGTACTCAACCATCTTCAGAGGAACCTAGCTCTCTGCTTTGTCTTGGCATGGGGACATCCACAGAATTAGGCTGCTGGAAAAATGACCCTGTTTGTTTCATTAATTCTGCCCTTTCAGTGTATCACCCTACAGTTCCCAAAAATAGGAAACAATTTCCACCAAAAGCATAAAATCTCAGCGAGACCTCAAATCTTTACACATGGTACTTTGTAGAGATGGGAGGTCTTGTATTTGTAAGTTATAAAGTTCAAATTCTTCACAACAAACCATTACCAATACATCGGACATGCAGAAGGTACAAGCTCTTCTACATATAAATACTTCTGCTACATACAAACCCTTGTAGCGGCCAGGCACCTTTAAAGAGAGGAGAAGGGAAGTCACCAGCATTACCAGCAGCTGAACAGACGTGTACCTGTTTCCGCAGCACCAAGAACATCCATGTTGTCCCGGATGGCAGGAGGCAAGGCTAAGGCTTGGATAGGGGTTGGAGCGCTAAACCCCAAGCTGCTCAAGGCCTGCAGCACTGGTTCAGGTACAAACAGGTCTTTCCATGCAGACACATCAGCTGTGCGATCAGTTGAGGCAGATAACACTTCTGTTGTCCAGTTTTTAACTTTTTTAGAAGCAGGTACTGATGAAGGAGCTTCCTGACCTTGAGAAGCCTTATTTTTAGCTACCTTCTTTTTCTTTTTCTTTGGAGCATCTTTTGTGCTTGAAGTGCTCTCAGCCACATGCGCACCATTTGCCACTTCAATTATTTTATTACTCTCTTCCTCTTTATCAACCCCAACATCAATTTCTGTTGCATCAGGGTCATTGCTTTTATCTGCTCTGCTTCTCGCATCTTTGTTTTTCTTTTTCTTTTTGGGAGGGACAACCGGTTCTTCCCCCTCCTCCTCACTGCCTTCTTCTGAAACACTTTCAGCTTTCCTCTTCTGCTTTTTTACTCTCCCCACTTCGGAAGAACTTACTAGTTTGTAGTCTGTAAGTTCCTCCAAGCATACTATATCTTTAAACTCTTCATCAGCAAATAGATTGGGGTCGATTTGCACAGTTTTCCATTTTCCTACTACTTCAATGCCTTTTTGTTTCAATTTAAACGAAGATTTAAATCTCCCTCCCTTTTTGGTCTTCATTTTTACCTAAAAACAACAAAACAAAAAACCGAGGAGTAAAAAAGCACGGCATCAGATCAAAAGAATGAGGACCACACTGATGATATTCAAACAAACAGGATCGCAAGGAGTAATTCTGCTTTTTCTTTTTTTAAAATATGAGTAGCCTTAAACACAGCTACAGCAGGCCAGGCCTACAGCCTCGCTCCTGCAACAGCTCACGGATAAGTTAGAACCGCCGGACGAACCCACGCAGG
>NW_010397416.1:0-1619 GCF_000710305.1 Buceros rhinoceros silvestris
CTCCCACGGTCAGCGGGACTCCGCCGAGGCTCTTCGGCTTTGTCCCCTGCAGCAGGCAGGCCTCACCGGGAGCTACTGACTCCTCGTAGTTTCCCTCTCGGGACAGGGCAGAGGCGACCTAGAAAGGGGAGGAATATCTCTAATCTTTTTTTGTCCTCTCCCCCTTCTGATTTTTTTTTTCTCTCTCTCTTCCCTCGTCCCCTGTCTCCCCAGAACGAAATCTTGAAAAGCACAGTTAGCAGCAACGATAAGAAAACCAAAGGGAGGACTGGCTGGCCGCAGCATGTCTGGGCTTTGGAGCTCAAGCAGTGAGCACGGCAGGACTGGAGGAGCCGTCCTCTTAGTCTCGGTAGTGAGCTCTCCTCTGAGGACTCTTTGTATTTGGAATCGTCCAGTTTATTTATGTGCAATTTCTCCCCTAACCCCCCCAAAATGTGGATATTTGAAGGAGAGGGAAAAAGCATTCCATATATGAAGAGGAAACTCCAGCTTGGTAAGGGGTAATGTCTCTAATAGTTTCGTGAATGTTACTTGCTCTGTATAAAACACACGGGGAAAACAGAACCACAGAAAAGGGAAAAAAAAAAAAAAAAGAAGAAAATATCCCTCCCTGGCATTAGTGTGTATGTGAAGTGTATCTTTAATACTTGGCCTTTTGGATATAAATATTCATGGGATTATAAAGTTATATTTCAACAGAAGCAGTTGCACCAATGTTTCGGTTGACTCGGTATTTAGTGTTGTAATTTTGTTGTGGTCATTCAGTATTTGAAGATGTTTTCAACAGTTATTGGTTATGTGCACTTCCGTCCATAAGGGAAAAAATGGAATCTAATTAATATTGAAGGTGTAAACGTTGTAAGTACTCAATAAACCACTGTGTGTGTTTTTTACAAAACAAAAAAAAAGAAGAAAAAAAAACCCAAATCTTTTTATGTTTTATACCTCAAAATGTTTTGAATAACAGCGTTGTTTATGGCTTTTTTTCATAATATTTAAAATATTCGGAAGTAAACTAAATTATAAAGATGGCTCCCAAGTTTATTTTTAAACAAGTGACTGAGTGAAAGGAGTGGTGGAGGGAGGGATTTCGCCAGCCCTGTGAATGCTGAGCAGAAACCGGCAGTTCAGCTGAATAGCAAATCCTTGTGGCGGTGTTCTCCATGCAGGAGATCTACGGCTAATGGGAAACGGACAAGGGTGAGAACCCCGGACGGCCCAGTAATGGGAAGGATGCGCGGTCTTCCTGCCGCCGGAGCCCGGGCGGCGGCGGTGCCAGGCGCTGGCAGAAGCCGAGCCCGAAGAGGGGTCGGGCGGTGGGGGCGCTGTCCCTGGAGGAGTGCCGGGGGCAAGGGGAGGGAGGCCGGAGGGCTTTGCTCAGAGTGATTATGTAGCAGGTAATTTCACGTCAAGGAAGAAAGAGCGAACAAGGCAAGGGATTTGCGGGGTGGGGTGTGGGGGGAACATGTAAGATTTACAATGAGCCACGGTGAACTTAATATTAACTTTGTGGTTCCCAAAACTCTCCTGGGTTGCGCGTTTCCAGCGGGCCACAGCGAGCATTATTTATTTTAAACTTTTTTTTCTTCTGACTGCAAGCTGCAGCAGCCCGTGCGCTG
>NW_010397416.1:1872-3638 GCF_000710305.1 Buceros rhinoceros silvestris
TGCCAGGCCTGTGACTTTGCTGCTGCCCGGTGCCGGGGCGAGCTGCAGAAATCCAGCGCTAGGAAATACGTGTAACCCCTCTGTATCGTAGGCGGGCCAGGAAAAAAGGTAAAAGCTTTTTACGCAGAGTGTCTGCTCGAGGTAATTTTGGCAACTCGCCGTTAAGCGCAAGGTTTCCCAACTTTTCCGTAATAAAATTCGGGTTCGTATTTTAAACCCTTTCTTAAATCACTTCAACTTAAACCAAGCTGGCTCTCTCTCCAGGTCCAGGGCTGCATACCTGCCTGCCTTTCCCTGCCGCCGCACCTAAAGAAGTGGCTCCCGACGAGACTCGGCACTAAGCGTAGGTAGACGTGCAATTGCCCATAAAAAGATAAGGGAACCCCTGCGCCTTTTCGCCGCCCCTGCTGACAGTGGGGAGGTTGCGGGGTTACAACAACCAGACAAAAGTGATGTGCCCTCCCTCACGTCGGGTCAGGCAGCCCGGCTCTGCGCTCCAGCGTGGGTCTGTGTTTACAGGCACTTGCCTTTGTTTATAGCACTTGGAGAGAAGAATCTTCCTTCTTGTTTGCTTTTACTTGCCTGTTAGTTGCCCAAATGATAAACTGGAGCACCTCGCACTCCCTCCCGCCCAAATACAGTTTGTTTTGTTTTGTTCTACTGCACGAGGAAAAAAAATAAACAAAAAGGAGAAGGGGAGAGGGCTGACCGCAGTACGGCATGTCCCAGGAAGTCTCCCGGCAGATGCTGTGCCTTCTCTTGACCGAGTCGCTGGGCTGCGGCTTTCCCGAGGGCTGTGCGGGGTGGCCGATGGGCGGGGGGTGGGCCCTCCACGCCGCCTGGAGAATCGCCTCTCCGCTATTCCCCCAGTAATTTTCCTTTTTGAAACGTTCGTTTCTCAGAACCATGAACCCCGCTAAGGAGGATCTCTTTTAATTGCTCGCTAATGAGGATGTTGCCGGTTTCTCAGGAGCAGTCATTCTCGCAGCTAAATCACAAGAGCCCTAGACAGGCCGGAGCCGACAAAAATGTAGGTTTTGACGTTAAAAGCTAAATGGGGAAGCAGAAGGTAAATTGATGGTAGATGGGGATGTCAGTGCCCTGGCCCCAGCTCTCCGCCAGCAGAGCGATGCCTGATAACAGCGCAGCGCAGCGCCCGTACCCTGCCCATACCCTTCCCGTCATTCCTCGAAGCCAAAGCAATTTTTTTTTTAGCTTTTTTAGAGGTGAAAGGAAGGCAGGAGGAGGGATGTCAACCTGTCCCCCTCTGCAGCATTTTTCTGCGCTGTGCGGATGTGGGGAGGAAGAAAGAGAGGAGGGCAGGGAGGGCGGAGAAGCGCAGCCTGGTCGTCGGAGCCCTGCGCCCGCAGACGGGCTCATGATATTTTCTCCCGTCGCCTGGTTTCATGGCTGGGGAAGTGAGACTCTCTGCTTTGCCTCAAGAGAAAAGATAATATTATATTTTTTTCTTCCCATTGAAGAGAAGCAGCAACAAAACTCCCCCGGGCGGCGTCCCGCCTCCCCTGCCCTCCCAGGAAGGGTCCCTTCGGCTTCACCAGGAGCGGGCCCGGCTGCCCGCCCGAAACACCGCGCCTGCTGCCCCGCAGGGAAGGAAGCAAGGACCTCCCCGGCGTCAGCCTGTCCTCCGAAGCTCCCAGTTTAAGCATAAAGCAGCTCATTTTTTTAGAGCTCGTCGGGGTTTTTTGGGAGTGGGGAGGAAGCAAGGCGGCCGCCGGCGGTACTGGGTTTCGGGGGGGTCCCAGCCA
>NW_010397416.1:3742-4037 GCF_000710305.1 Buceros rhinoceros silvestris
CGGCGGTACTGGGGTTCGGGGGGCTCCCTGCCATGTGCAAGGCTCCGGCGGGACCCCCAACCCTGCCCCCTGGGGTTGTTTTACGTGCCCTCCTTCCTATCGGGTGTGCACGACGTGCCTGCATTTCTGCAGACAAGGAAGACAAACTGTGATGGGGCTTTCATCTTCTTTTTGCTTTGTGTGGGTTTTTTTTCACTCCCTTGTTCCCAGAAGCTCTTCTCTGCGTCAAAAGATTATTGCAATAATTAGTGCTAATTTGCTATCGTTGTCAAAGAGGTGTAACTGCGCCTCTCAG
>NW_010397416.1:4244-6701 GCF_000710305.1 Buceros rhinoceros silvestris
AACACGACCACGGGATGCCACGGAGACAACGTGGGCTTGAAAGATGGGCTAGAGGGGAGGGGGAGAAGGTTAATAATAAAAACTCCAAGCAAAATACCCTCCTCTTGCACTTGGAAACCTAACTTTAAGCCTCGTTTTTCACGCGTACTCATCCAAGGACTCACAAATACACCCAGAACAGAACTCCAAGTAGCGATAGGAAGGAAACTCTTGCAGATACAATCCCCTTTGCCGTAACGAGGGTTTTATCAATGTTTTCTTATTATTATTTGGTTCGTTTGGGGTTTTGCACGTGGGGTGGTGGGGGAGGACGGGGAGGGGGGAGCTGGGGGGAGGGGTCCGTGAATTAAGTGTCTTTGCAAACAAGTTCAAATCTTTTATTTTTTTTAATTGGCCAATTACTGTTCAGCTCGTCCCGTACAGCGGAGATTAAAGCAGAGTTGTTATCTGAATTATATATTCACATAAATTCTAGCAGAGCCAGGCGATACCTGGGGCCAGAGTCTCTCTGGGAATCCCTGTGCCCCCCTCTCTCCCTTCCATAAGATCATGGTGTATGTCTCCCTCTTTGCCCGCCCCCCATTTTCCTCTAGAAATGTTGTAGCTTTGAGGATCCGATTGTAGAGCATTGATTACAAATTTATTCTCAGACACTATATAAGTCTTTATATCTACTATTAGAGACATCTGGGAATGATTACAGCCCTCCCTCCTCCGGCTCTGCTCCCTCTATCTTGCAGCGAGGAGCTAGAGACATGTTGACGTCAGATCAGACGGCTAGGAGCCATCCTGCTCTCCACTTGGGTGTAATCACGGCGGCGCTTTCCAAGCTCCAGTGCGGCCGCGGCCGCCAGCTGGGATGCGAGTGCTGCGGGACGCGGCGCTCCCACCCCGGGGCTCCTCGGCACAGCTCGATTTTGCGGCCCCGGAGGTTTCGGCTCTTCTGGAGTTTGCCGCCGAGGCTGTTTGTTTATTTGTCTGTTTGAGACTTTGCGAAAGCAAAAGTGGCGCATTCTGCGGGCGGTGCTCCCCCACCCCGCTCCCGCCCAGCCCCCGGCCCAGCGCTTGCTTTATCTCAGCCCGATTTCTCCCGGCGCATTCGCTCACAGCGCTGTCTTCCAAAATAAATATCGAGCTAGGCAGATTTCCACCTTATGTCTTGGCAGACAGAAATTAGCCAAGCAAAGTGCAACGCTTACGTGCGGGCAAAGGCAGCGCGCCGCGCTGTCCAAAGAGGTAGTCGGGTTTCTACCGCCCGGGAGAGCTGCTGTAAAACAAGACAACTCCCTACCCAAACGGCAGTGCTGCTGGCGAGGAGATAGCTTTGCACCTGCTATTAAATCCTAATGAACCGCCTCTGATTGAGAGCTGGCGTTGGCTGACGGTAACGCTGAACAGCCAGCATGGTAGCCCTGCTTCAGTGGGACCCAAGACCACGTTCGCCAAGCTTACATTTCACAAACTTTTTACTTTATGATTTTGTACGTTTACGTACCACGCTTTTTTTTTTCCCCCAAGGAGATAAAAAAATAATAATTGAATAAATACAACTTGAGCCTCCGCCGGCTGTTCGCTAAGTCTTGGACGGCTGACACTTGTCCAGCTGTACGTTACAACCAGTGCTGCTACCAGGAAGGGGGGAGGTGGATGAGAAAGAGGTTGATCACGTCTCCAGAGGAAAGAGATAATGTTAGATTGTTTTTCTGAAGGATTAAATTCTCGGGATAAAATAAACTTGCCAGGTGGGAAAAAAAAAAAAAGCCCCCGGTGACTAAAAAAAAAAAAAAATTAAATCACTAAATCACCCTTCCATTTCTTTGTTCCAGCAGATAAAATAAAATAAAATAACACCCCTAAGATACCACAAATCTCCGCTATGTCTATCTATAATCTCGAAAGTAAAAGAGACATTTCCTTTCTGAATCAGTGAATCAGTGCCAACGGTATGCTGTGAGCTCGGCTTTCCACCGCAGCCACCAACCCCAGGGCTCGGGTGTGTGGGGAAAGTGAAGAAAAAGAAGAAAGTAAAAGAGAAAGGAAAAAAAAAAGAGGTAAAAAGTAAAACAAACAAACAAACAAACCGAAAACCCCTGTAAACCAAATCCGAATCGAAAAAAAACCCCAACAAATCCCATCGCCGGGCTTTATGGGAGTGCTCTGGCTGGCTGGCGACTGCTCTTCTGCAGGGCTGAGGCTGTCTCCCGGATGACTCTTCCCGGGGAGTCGCTGCCCCTGAGACTGCACCCGCCTTCCCGCTGGGTGAGGCCCGGAGGCCTCCGTGGTGGAGCGGGCAGGACCCCGCGGGCCTGCCTGGGGAAGGAGCAGGGGTCTGCAGCCCCGCCGGCCTGGGGGTTAGGTACGGCTCCAGCCGGGAGCGGGATTTTGGGAACAGCAGTAATATATTAGCGGAACAATGGAGATCAGCGCGCCCGCATCTCGGAGCCGTTTATTTGCTAA
>NW_010397416.1:6849-7184 GCF_000710305.1 Buceros rhinoceros silvestris
TTATTTGCTAACCGTGAGGGCTGTTCAAAGCAGGAACGAGCCCCTGCATTGCCCAAAGTACTTCTGAGAAAAAGGTAAAATTATATTTTAATGTATAACACTAGAGTCGTTTTCCCGGCCATGTGTATTGAACAAACGTGCGGGGATAATAGAGGACGACTCTCCTATAGAGGTCTCTATTTGCATGCTGTACGCGGCTAGAGGCTGAAGCAACTGTGTATAGCGAACTTTAAAATAAACTAAATATGCAAGCAAATACAGAGCAGTTTTCTAAAACTGGCCTACAAGACAATGAAATGTCCTGCCAGAAAACACAGGAAGAGGAAGATATTAAA
>NW_010397417.1:0-350 GCF_000710305.1 Buceros rhinoceros silvestris
CCCACCTCCGTCCTAGTCTGGGCTCAAATGTAGGTCAAAGCCCTCTCCCTCCCCGCCGAAATCCAGTGACGATGATGGTGTTACAGGTTGGGCTGAAATATGTACCTCCAGGTCTTTACTCTGGCACCAAAACAAAACGTACTCAGAAAGCTGCGAAAAATAAACCCAGCTTGTGAATGCAGCTGATTGGAAGTTTTTCCAGCAGAAAGTGCTGTCCGACCCGTGTAAAATCGCTCCTCGGGTGTGTGTTGATGTGGGCAATGTTTCCTCTGACAGAAAAAAAGAAAAAGATCAGAGCGAAGGAGGGGGAGAAATGTTTGGAGAGAGCCGGAGCCGCCGCCCCTCCGCGG
>NW_010397417.1:526-1271 GCF_000710305.1 Buceros rhinoceros silvestris
CAGCCGGCTACGTGCTGCCGTTGCAGGGGGCAAACCGGGATCGTCTGCTGCGGGCTTGGCTGCGATGCTCTCCCTGGTGGGGAGGCTGCTGCTGCCTCCACGCTGTTCCCCCAAGGACGTAGGGATGTGAGTTTTAACAGGACAGAAATGCTGGCTTAGTTTTTTTTTGTTGGGGTGGGGGGAAGTCTCAGAAAAGCCATTTTCTGAGCAGAAAGAAAGGATCACTGAGGCAGGTGGATGTTTGTTTGGTAAAAGTTAAGCCAATCATGCAGTCAAAGCTCTCCTGGATCCTGACGGCTCAGGCTGAGATTAAACTTTTGAAAAAAAGGGGGATGGAATTTAAATACCGTTGCAGGTGGCAGCAACCTGTAGGTCTAGTGACGGGTGCCGCGGGCCCGTGGCCGGGGGGGGGGTTGGTAAAAGTTAAGCCAATCATGCAGTCAAAGCTCTCCTGGATCCTGACGGCTCAGGCTGAGATTAAACTTTTGAAAAAAAGGGGGATGGAATTTAAATACCGTTGCAGGTGGCAGCAACCTGTAGGTCTAGTGACGGGTGCCGCGGGCCCGTGGCAGAGGTGGGTGCCTCTGGGATGGGGTCCCCATCCTGGACCGAAACCACTACTGTACTCTGCGAGCTCAGGGTGACAAAGGGTATGGGCGTCCCAGCGCCCTGGTACCCCACCGGGGCGGCGCCCACCCCTTGCCCTGGGGCGGGCTCACACTCACGGCCAAGGAATGGGCTTGTG
>NW_010397417.1:1450-1762 GCF_000710305.1 Buceros rhinoceros silvestris
TTGGGTGATCCTGGGCTGCTATTAGTGGTCAAGGAACCGCAGCCTCGCAGACAGGGTCTGAGTCCCAGGCAAGCTCCCGTGTTTTTTCGGAGCAGAAATCACCTCTCCGACTGTTTTGCCGGGCAGCTCTGCCAGGGACACCACGTACCCGCGAGAGCCGTCGGCTCCTGATGGGGCACCTGAGGAGACAGGGTCCCCTGGGAGCAGTGGCTCCCCCAGCTCCCTACCGTCCTCCAGGGCTTGGGTGACACAGAGCAGGGTGACACAGGGGTTCTGAGCAAAGGGTGCTGCCTTGCTGCCCGAGCTCGGAGG
>NW_010397417.1:1911-2327 GCF_000710305.1 Buceros rhinoceros silvestris
AGCTCGGAGGAGCCGTCGTGCTCCGCGAGCGGTTCGCCCTGCTATTTATACCCGCCGCGCGCGAGAGGAGCCTTTCAGTATAAATGAAGCTATTTTAAAGGTCTTGGCCAGGTATAACTGGTTTAAACAAGGCCGGTAATGACTCACAGAGCTATAAATGTCTGTCAGAGCCCTCAGCGAAGGGGATTGATCTCGGGACGCAGCCTCCCATTGCGATGCGAAAGCCTGTCCCCATGCTCCAAGAGCAGCCCCCCAGCAGCAGCACCCCTTCAAACACCCTTTGCCCACAGCCTGAGGGTTCACGGTGGTGGTTCCTCCACAGTTATCTTGGGCTCCGTGTGGCTGCAGGCCCTGCAGTCCCCCCATCTCCATCCTCCAGCCAGAGGCTGTGCAGCCACCTCCCCGCTGCCGGCGGA
>NW_010397417.1:2436-5002 GCF_000710305.1 Buceros rhinoceros silvestris
AGCCAGTTCCCTGCTGCAGGCTGAGCATCCCGAGCTGCTGATGGGCTCGGGCCCAACAGGGTGCCCCAGTGACTGCTTCAGCTGGTCACACCTCTTCAGCTTGATGGGATGTGTTGAGACTTTTGTAACAGCACCACTGAAGGTGATGGGGATGATGCGCTGGACCTTGGGTGATGTGCTGGACCACCTTGGGCGATGTGCTGGACCACCTTGGGATGCAGTGGGGTTGCTTTATCCCACTAGGGAACAAAAGCCGCCGAGTTCCTCCTCCCTCAGCCCCTGTGAGAACTGAAGCACCTTCAGACTGTGCCAGGCTGGAAGGTTTCCGGCAGAAAGGGGTTTTGTTAGGAAATAACAGGGAGTTTTTAAAGCCGAGGGTTTTGGGAGAGGTCTCTATATTCAATTTTTCTGTTTGTTTTCTTATCGTAAAACCAAAGACATTTCAGTTTTCAGAAACTGATCATTAAACATAAAAAATATTTCCCCTGAATGAAACCAAAACACGAATACTTTGGTCAGCCAGGTAGAACTTCCCCTGCCTGCCAGGGCCTCTGGGGGCTGAGCTGAGAAAATGGTCCATGGCCGGACTTTCCTGGGAGGTGAGGGAGACTTTCTTTCCTGCCTTTCTTCCATCTCCCTCGGCATCTCCTCCCTCCTCTGCTTGGAGCTGGAGTGGCCCTGCACGGCCCAAGAGCCGGGATGACTCCACTAACTCCAGGGTTTTCACAGCGAACCTTCTCCCCCGGACACCACTGCGGATGCCTGCGCATCTTGTTTACCCAGCAAAACGTGCTCGTGGAGAAAAGCAGCGCCGGGGCATCACGTGGGCCGCGGTAAACAGCCGGCAGATGCATTCTGTTTATTTTGCCTCAGAGCTTTTCCAGAAGGCACTGTTTTGCTGGTGGTCTCCTTAGAGAGGGCTTCTGCCCATCCCCACATCTGACACGGTGGCAGATGCCCACTGCTGACAGCCCTGCTGGAGCCCAGCGGCAGCTGTGGTGCCACCAGCACCCATCACACCTTCCCTGGGTGCCGGGGACCAGTGAGGTCCCTACCATGAGCTGTTGTGCTGTGGTGCCACCAGCACCCATCACACCATCCCTAGATGCCGGGGACCAGCGAGGTCCCTACCGTAACCTGTCCTTGCACCCAGGGGCCATTAGCAAATGTTTTGAGGTTTCCCAGTTGCCTCTCAGGGGCTCATTGTCCATACTGGTACGGATGCTGGCACTCCATGAGCATCCCCACCATGCCAGTGAGCCGGTGGGACCTCCTCCATCCCCAAGGGGGACAATAACAGGACTTTGTTTTCCCCCCGCCACATTCTTCAGGCACTTGCAGGGTTTTATTTTATTTTGTGGTGCCAACCACTGATTCCAGCAACTCGTTACCTTCACTGGCATGTCAAATAATTACAGAGTGGGGAGGAACGTTAAAATAGCACGTGGAGGACGGAATACACCAGAAATAGCCACGCCGGCCATGTCCCGACTGGCCGGATCCTGTGGATGAAGTGAGTTTGTCTGCGATGGAGTCCCTGAGAGCCTGGGGCCAGGGATGTCATCCCAGTATGAAAAATGTAGATATCCCTGGGCTCTTGATCCCATATTAAAATGACAAAAGTTTTGCATACTCCTGGATCGTCCTTTGTTAGACTTGTTAAAGCCTTGGAAAATATTTTCATGAATTAAGAAGCCCCATTAAATGTTGAATCTAATTAGGAGAGACTTGGCTGTAGAGTTCTTCAAACAGTTAAGTCAATATTACACGGTGTAATTGTGGTAATTCCCCGGTGGTGCCGCAGCTGACGACAACCCGGTTCAGTGCGTAGGTGACTCCACGGATGGGGGAAAACTCTGCCCACCATGGAATGTCACTGGTCCCAATGGTTCCCATCTGAATCCTTCCGTGAGCAAAGGATGGTGTTTCCTGATGTGCCCCATAGAAATTAGGAGAACTCTGGAGGCATCTGCAGAAGCAGGACCTGGGTGCACCTTGCTGAACCGGGACTGAGCGTGGCCTTGGGACCAGGCCGTGCTGGAGAGCCGGGCTCTTGGCAGCTCTTCCAGGGACTGCCCACAGGATGCTCAGCCTCTCTGCAGCTGATTTCCTCAGTTCAGAAATGTGAATCATCGTCATCATCCCCGGCACCATCCAGGTCAGGTTGGACGGGCTCTGAGCAACCTGCTCTAGTTGAAGATGTCCCTGCTTGCTGAAGGGGGGTTGGACTGGATGACCATGAAAGGTCCCTTCAAGACAAACCACTCTATGACAATATGATCATCCTCCTCCTCCTCCTCTAGTTGCCTGTTCTTGTCAGAGTGGAAGCTCCTGGGGATGCTCCCAGCCTTGACCTTACAAAAAACCCCTTCCAGGGATCCTGAAGGAACCAGGTGGGAATAAAGCCGGCGAGCAGGAGTGCAGGCGGCAGCACGTGGCACGGGGGCGGTGGGAGCTCCCCTGCCCCACCTTCACCCTTCCTGGCTCAGACCCAACCGCTCCCGCCTCATCCTCAAGTACCTCCGTGTGCCGATTCATCCGTCGCTTTCACATCTTATCAGTGAAT
>NW_010397417.1:5052-5549 GCF_000710305.1 Buceros rhinoceros silvestris
CCTTTCCCCCTTCCGGGCCCAGCCCCACCCGCCCCCGCCTCATCCTCAAGTACCTCCGTGTGTCGATTCATCCGTCGTTTTCACATCTTATCAGTGAATCCCGGCGGAAATTGGGGTGGCACCGTGCAAGCACGTGGGGCAGGAGCCTTTTGTCTCTAACAGGATCTGGAGCTGCGCGGGCTCCTTTTGCTTCTTGTTAACATCGGCTGCTTCCGTCTCGCAGGAGAGCCCCTTCCTCAATTAAAGAACGAAAAAACAGCCAACGCATTTATTTGGGAACAGCGATGCAATTGGGAGAGTTCATTATATTGGATTAATTATGATAATTATCAGTAGAAGGGAGATAATTACCCTGTTTGTTGTCAAGAACAAGGTAAGGAGCTTTTTTTTTTAATATATAATTATTATTTTCTTCTGCACAGACCAGACTGGCTGTGTGGTGGTGGGGGCAGCACCGGGGCTTCACCCTCTCCCACCTTAGGACAGGTTGTCCATCG
>NW_010397418.1:0-234 GCF_000710305.1 Buceros rhinoceros silvestris
TGGGGGCTTTGCCAGGGGCTCTGCAGGTTGCCTGGGGCTCTCTGGGCTGCCATGCTGGGTGCTGCCTGGGGTGCCGGGTGCTGTGCTGGGTGCTGTGTGCTGTGTGCTGTACTGGGGTTCTGGGTGCTGGGTGCTGTG
The DNA here is from genome assembly GCF_000710305.1 of Buceros rhinoceros silvestris. NCBI lineage: Eukaryota > Metazoa > Chordata > Aves > Bucerotiformes > Bucerotidae > Buceros > Buceros rhinoceros. The sequence continues at coordinate 139 of NW_010397418.1, forward strand.
CTGGGTGCTGTGTGCTGGGTGCTGTACTGGGGTTCTGGGTGCTGGGTGCTGTGCTGTGTGCTGTGTGCTGGGTGCTGTGCTGGGGTTCGGGGTGCT
>NW_010397419.1:0-845 GCF_000710305.1 Buceros rhinoceros silvestris
CGTGGCTCTGAAGACGGGCGCAGGAGCAGCTGGCGGCCGTAGCAGAAAGTCCTGGACTCAGGAGTCGAGGTGGTCGCTGCTGCGGGGGTGGAGCCCTAGAGAAAAGGGTCTGCCATGCCCAGTGCTCACCAGCCGAATGCTGGTGGGGAGTAGCGCCCTGCATAGCAGCAAGGGAGCTTTCCCACCGTGGCACCCAGTCCCACCAGAAGCTCCTGTTTTGCGAGGGGACTCTCCAGGGAAGGCTTCTTCCCCGCTCCCCACCCCGCCCCAGTCTGCCCAGCTCCCAGAGCTGGGAGCGGGGAGGCCTCTCGACACCTGGCCCTGAGCTGCAGATATCTATCCTTGCAGCTCCTGTGCCCTCAGGCATGGAGACCCTGGGGTCTCACCTCAGGGGTCACACCAGCAAGCCTGGGAGGAGGAACCAGCCCCACAGGAGGAATGCACTCCTGCCAAAACATGCTGTTCCTGGTAAAAAGCAATTGTGGAAAACAGCTAAAGCAGGAGGCTGTCATCTTCACAGACAGGGAATGGATAAAACAGACCCTGCGCTTGGGTGAAGGGTTTGTTTTCATTGTGAAATCTTCCTATCGTTTAAGTGAAAGCCAACCCCAAAGCATGCAGACGCTGCTGGAAACAACAGCCCTTTCCACTCACTCGTTCTCCCTGCTGCCAGTTTAGGGTGGGACTGTGCAGGCTGTCCCATACAAAGACCGTGGTATCTCAGAAGAACTTGGAGGGCTGCGTCGTAATGTACCTCATACCAGATGTTGTAACAGTCTCTTCAGCCTTGAAAAATCTGTAAAACTTTCAATAAACTCTGTAACTGTGAAGTTACTGAGCAGGAA
>NW_010397419.1:986-1754 GCF_000710305.1 Buceros rhinoceros silvestris
TGCTGCTTCTCACAGCTAGAGCTGATCCCTTAGGAGGTCTGTGCTCAGGATGACCCCAGCGTTCAGTGACTCAAACCCAAGCTGGATCAACACCCAATTCTGGCACCTCAGGGAAGTACGCTGGAGGCTTTGGCCGTGGCAGCTTTCCCTGCCCTGCACCTCATGTACAACCCCTGCACCCCAACCTCCTGCGAGCCGCTCAAGAGCCCTCCAGCGAAGCTGCAGAGGAGGGTCAGCTTTCTTCCCAGGGCAAGAGCCTGATGCCTGCGCTCGGCTGCCTGTGGTGGGTCTGGTCCAGGCCCTTTGGTACCAAAGAGCGAGTCTGAGGCAGGCACAGACGTCCAGCATCAGGGACGCTAATGCTGCCACCTCATTTTCCGCGGGTCTGGATCGGCTGGAAAAGCATTTGTGCCTGCCCGAAGCAGCGCACTGCCAGCATGGCGCTCACAGCAGCACTTGTCGGGGTGCTGCACCAGCACCTGCGCTGGGGAGAGTTCACCACTCTCTGGAAACTCTCCCTAAGGATGCACTGCTGACAGAGATCCCCTGAACCCAGCAAGGACAGGGCGCAGCAGCAGCTCCCAGACTCAGCGGTTCTTTCACACGGTAGAGCTGCTGTGAAGCCTTCATCCTACCAGCATGCGTTTTTCCAAGGTCCTCAGCCCAGCTTTAAAGCCGGGCTTTGCCTCTAGCAAGCAACCGCAAAACTAACTTTTCTTGCTCAGACTTGGTGCCAGCAGGAACATGAAGTACTGCTGTGGCCCACGA
>NW_010397419.1:1875-9746 GCF_000710305.1 Buceros rhinoceros silvestris
CTGTGGGTGGCAGCACAAAGGCAAGATGGGGCTGGGAGAGAAAGCCAGAGGTCCTGGCAGGACTTCCCAGCAGCAGGAGTAAAGCTTGCCCTAGCAGGCAGCCCGGGGCAGGCACAGCACGGCTGCTGCTCAGGCTCGCCGTGCTGTTAACTCACTTCCCAGCTGGCAGGAAAAGGAACCCGAAAGCTCAGCAAGACCTGCAGCCCCCCTGACGACAGACGCAGTTCCTCCTCATCCACCCTCTTTTTCCCTTGCAGGTGGAGAGCAGCCAGAGACGTAGGATGAATTTTGTACCTTCCGCTGGGTACGTGATCTTAAAACCAGGCTACGCTTCAGGAGGAAAATCCCAGCTTGGCTTTCTGGCTCCCACCCGGAGAGACCAGGGCGCACAGCAGGGAAAAGCCCTATTTATACTCCACTGGGCAAGCAGAGCTTGAAATCACACCTGACCCTCCAGCCTGCTGTGCTCACTTTTAATCCTCTTTTCCACATGGAGCTGCACCACCACTCAGGTGGAAACTGCGTACGAGGTCCTGGGGGCAGGTTCAGATGAGGAAGCCAGTACTGGGAATTCTCTGGGGCACCAATTCCCCTCTCCAGTATTACTTCAGACACACACTAAACAGGACAATGCTTCTCTCATCAGAAAAGAGACAGCAAAACAAAAAGAACCAGGAAGGAGAGCCTGGTCTTGGCTCAGCTGAAGTCCAGGCTTAGGGCTAGAAGGAATGAGGGTCCTAAAAACAAAGGAGAGGCAGAAATGCCACCAACACCTGAGACCAAGGATGGAGAAAGCCCGAAGGCAGCAGTCCCACCCACGGATGGAGGAGCTCAGCTCCTGTGCCCCCTCAGCACAGGGGCCCCCTACATCTCTCCAAGCACCCCGGGGCATCTGTCTGGGAATGCCCCCCCGCCCGCTGGGTCACAGGGAAGCGAAATGGGCTGGCATGCAGGACCGCAACCGCCCCGTCAAGGTGAAGGGCTCTGAGTATGAAGTGGGCTTGTTCATCCTGGGCTGGGTTCAGGAGAGTTGCTGTTCTCCTGCTGCTTCTCATATCATCGGGCTAATAACGGAGCTTTACACACATTTCTTGCTTCTGGTGAAGAAAACATGGCAACAACCCTTGCCTAGGGACCACCAGCAGCAGAAAGCCTGAGTGCCTCTAGAATACGTGAAGACATGCGGGAACTCCAGCTGTACAGTCAAAAATAGGTTTACTGGAATGTCTGTAGTCACAGCTGTAAGCAGCGATACTGAAAACACCGAGCTTGTGCATTCCCATGGCAGGACCAGAAACTCTTCTGGCTTGTAAAACCTAATTATTTCCTTTTTTTTCCTCCCCCCCCTTTTTTTTTTTTTAAATTTCTTTTGAACAAAAGAGAAACACAACTCTTGCAGTTCTCCTCAGAAGGAAGGGTCAGTTCCCTGGAACATAATGGTAAGTTTTTCTTCAGACATTTCCCCTCTCCTTTGCTCTGAGAGGCCAGAGTCCCCTCTGTCTTCCACAGCGGGCAGCGAGGAACGGCTCAGACGGTGTAATTATTAATATTACAACTCAACCATATATACAGGTAAACCACAGTGGCAAGGAGCCAGCTGCAAAACAGAGACCCAGAATTCCACAGAACAGGCGGTTTGGGAACTGAATCTTCTGTTATAAAAAAACCTCTGACAGCAGGAGCAGGTTCTCGACCAAGTAAAAGGGTCATTTGGCAGTTCTTAAAGTGCTCTGTTAGAACTGGCTACTTGCCGCTGCCTCCTCGCTCCTGGGAGAGAAACAACTTCAAAGCTATATACAGATAATCTCACTTAAATTACACAGCAGTTTGGTGATCCCAGAGCCAGCTCCACCGAAGCCTCCAGCTGCCCCGTCAGGTGTGGTACTTCAGGACTATGGGTACTGGGAAACAAAGAGACAAGCGCTCAGCCACGCACCTTCGCACACAGCACCGAACCCCCCGGAGAGATCCCCCCCGTTTCTCTAGTGACAAACACCAAGCAGCTGCAAAGGGAAAGTGTGTTTCCAAGCTCAAGCGAATGCAGTCTGCCGCCCGTACACACGCCAGACATTTCCTGCCACCTTCATCTCCTTCCAGCTTCCTAAAATTAAACCAGATGGGATTTTCCATCAGACTCTCTCTCTCCAACGCTCCCACCTTGCTGCCAGCTCTGCCTCTCCCGCTGCAGGCTGTGTGTCAGCAGGACAACAGGCCACAGGGGTTTCGCTGAAGTAACGAGAACCATGACAGAGCTGCCCCCAGCCACAGTCGGTGGAGGAAAACCCTCAGGACACAGTGGCCCGGAAGAGCTGTGCTGCTGAGCTGGGTGCTTGGGTCCCTGGAGCATGTCGTTCTGCAGGCAGAGGGATGAACTGCCTGGAAGAATCACACTCTGGTCGTTATTCCCTGTTTAGTAGGAACAGCAGCGACATCTCTTGTCTGGGGAGCTCCAGAGAGACCAGGAAGGGCAGAGGGCACGGGAAGGGACCGACAGCAAAGCCACAACAGTACTTGCTGAACATTAGTCAGCTCGGCAGCTTTGGCGATGAGCACCTGCAGGGACCATTGCAAAGATGGCTGATGTACGTGGAGAGGCCTTTGGGTTGCTTTGGCCTTTAGCCATTGCTCCAGCCTGAAACTCTTCCACCTACTCTCACCAGCCCTGGGATCAGTCGGTGCCAGCCCCGGATGGGTACAGTGTTGTCAGGGCAGGGCAACGTCAGCTTTCCGTGGCCACGGTCAGGGGGACTTGGTTTGAGCCTGCTCCTCTGCATTTAAGCCTTGCAGAAGAGCAGCGTGGAGTATCTAGAGGCACCACCTATGACCACTTAAGGCAGAGGGGGGCCTGACAGAGTGTCTCAGGTGACCTCCCCCAGGGACAACAGCATCACAGTGTCACTCACAGGGTGGGGTGCCACCAGTATTTTAATGCCAGTCATGGCTGCAATGATCTGGAGCTACTCACCGATGATCACAAGCAGGAGAATGACCGCCACCAGTGCTACGATTGCCTTCATCTGCAAGAGGAGCACAGAGGCACGTTACACAGGGTGCCACGTGTAGCTGCTTTGACCCGAGAGGAGGCCTTTGCCTTTCAGCATCTTTTCAGCTAGAAAGCAGAGCTTCTCGACCCCCTCCCAGCGGACGGCAGGTAACCACCCCTCCACAAACCCACCCCAGCCTGTTCCTGTTCCTGCTCACCTTGCAGCCTCGCCACCACATCTGCCTCCGAAGCTGCTTGGCTCTGTTGCTAAAAGCTGTTGCGTTGTCTGATAAACTTTCTATTGAAGGAGAGAAAAGAGGCGATTCACGCAGTCAGAACATCCGCTCGTCTCACTGACTCCACTGAGTTTTAAGCAATAAACGCGGCGTTTGGGGAAAAGACCCAACCACAGCGTGATTCACCAAAGCCACAGCAGATGCCAGTGTGACACCCTTCGCTAGAGCACACACAGTCCCACTGAGCCCCCTTTGTACTGGGTGCCCTCTGAGGACAGGAATCCGCTCTGCGAGCCAGCGAGCAAGCAAAGCGCTCGGGGCTGTTGGGAGACGGCTCAAACAAGCTTTGTTTGAAGGAACAACTAGATCACAGCACCCAAACACCTCCAAAATAACACCTCTGCGCAGAGTGGCAGAAGGCAAAGGTGGGAAGAGGAGAATGTCAGCAGAAAGTCAAACCTGCAGCCCAAGGCTGGAAAATGCCACTCCTAGGAAGGACAGAAATACAAGCCCGGGTCTGTCATTAGGTGCTTTCTCAGCTGAAACCAGGTAACTTGGCCCAGCAACATGGAAGAGATGTGGGGAAGGGGCCAGCAGAGCTCCATTTAGCACCACACCTGATTTATCCTGCAGGTCATCCAGCCGCTCGCCTCTTTCGATCACCTTCGTGATGTTCTCCTGCATAACATCAATGACTTCGTCCACCTGGTTCTGGACACTGGAGCAGAACAAAGACAGCGTGAGGAGCAGAACAAAGACAGCGTGAGGAGCAGAACAAAGACAGCGTGAGGAGCAGAACAAAGACAGCGTGAGGAGCAGAAGCGAGCACCACCAGCTGTGCTTTGCAGCACCGACCCTCGCTCAGAGCTGCCCAGGCTGGCGGGATCCGCGAGCTCACCGATAAAAATCGATGGGGACAACAGTGGGGGGAGGTTGATGGGATGCTGAGAAGGCCAGAGGCACGGCATCGCCCAGGGAGGGCCTCTGGCAATCCCAGGTAGGGTGAGGGGACACCTGGGGCCCACAGAGAGCACTGGGAAGTCGGCAGAAGCAGGACACCCTCTGTAACACCTGCAGTAAGAGGAGGCACTGAGTGCTGCTGGTGGGCACCTCTGCTGCACATCAAAGGGGAGAAACCGTAACCCCCACACCTCATCTGTCCAGATTTCACCGAAGCTCACCCTGCGCTGTCACTAAATAACGTGGGCTGAAATCAAACCAAGGTGTTCTTCCCTGCTCAGGGAACCGAGCTGCTAAATAAAACCCACTCTGCCAGGGGCATGGAGAGGACACGAAAGAAATGGCTGATATGATCTAAACCCAGTTATTATAAACCATCTTCTCGCAGGTTACGCAACTCTGTGGGTAGTCGCTTCAGCGAACAGTAGCCTAAATCATACCCACAGGGTTATTATAAATGTATTTATTCACTCCATAAAAAAGCGACATTGGGAAGAGGAAAAAAAAATTCTCCTGTGGAAAAATACTGCTACATTCTGGTTTGTGCTTTGGAGTTATTACGCTTTTATTTTCCTGGAGATAGAAATAAGATATTTCTTGGGGCCCTAGGGAGACAATACATTGTTGGAGACATACCGTTCCCAGAAAGTAAATGGCAACAGCAACATCTTGGAGGCAGCGCTGCACACAGGGCAACAAAACAGAAATAGCTCCAGGCCACTCGCTCTGCATGAGTCTTAGGTTCGACAGCTTTGGTTGCCTTGAGTAAAAACATTCAAGCTCTCCAAAAATATCAAGCGCATCCAGAATTTGCTAAATATGCAGCACAAATAGGCCACTTCAGCAGCTCCCCACGTAACCAGAAATGCACGCGTCCCGTTAACAGCGTGCCACTGGTGCCCCAGAGGGAAGAAGGGTTGCAACCACCTCATCATTTGTGCCTGCTTAGCACCCACACTCTCCTGCTCCCCAAATTATCCAGTCACAACTCCTTCCTCTTCACATCCACACAAAACTCTCTCCTCCCTGCTGCCACCTTGCACGTGCAGACATTTCAAGATGTTATTTGCCAGCTCAAGAGGTTTTACCAGATCCAGCTCCACCAGCCAGCACCTAAAGCTCACGGCACTCGGTACGACGAGGACAGCACATCCTCCACCACGGCCTGAGCTAAGGGAGACCCGGAGCAACTTGTCCAAGGCCAGCCAACGGGGCACTGCAGAATGAGGAACAGGGCCCGCCCAGCACCATGCCTTTAATCCATCTATGAGAGACCGAGGCTCACACCGACCTATTTCTCCTGCCTCCATAGCAAGTACGTGCCTCTCACTGAGCAGACACGTGTGCTGAGACACCTACGTGAGCAGCGGCTGCAACAAGCAATAGTGGTTGCAAGGGAAAAGCACCAGTCTTGCTCACGTTTACCCACCATTCCAAAAACGGCCGAGGAAAGTCATTAAAAGGCTTTTTTCTCCCCAAGAAGCTCTACAAAGAGCTCCAGATCTTTGAACACAAAGAGACTTCCCATCTTCACATTTCAGGTTGGGCTCTGTAGCACCACGGCACTGTGGCTTCCACTGAACAGCCAGGCAACCCCTCTGAAGCCCATTTCTGACTCGCAGCGCTCCTACGGCACATGCTGGACTCCAGCAGTACACATAAAAAACTTACTTAGGACACCATAGGAAAGCAACCTGCCTTCCCTGTTCCGCATCACAGAGTCCGTGGGACCAGGCACCCATCTGCACCAACGGGGTGGCAGCTCCTGCCTTACACGTTGATGGCAGCCACCTGCCAGGAGTGTCTTATCTGGAGGGAAAGGCACAGCTAATCCCCAAAGCCTGTCCTGATCCACCACTTGTTTTACAAGGAACCAGGTGAGCAGCAGAAGGTAGCACTGAGGACACAGGCAGATGCTGCCCAGGAAACCTGGGGCAGCACCCTGTGGAGCAGAGCATCCACCCCATGCAGGACACGTGCAGCCCTGTGGCCTGTCCTTGGGGCAGCAGCGAGGAGGCAGCACGCTCCGCAAGGGTGTGACCTTACCTCGGCACAACAGGCGAGTCCCAGCTCAGAGCTGCCAGCAATGCTGCTATAGCTTGGGGAGAGAGAGGAAAAGCAGAAACATCTGCTGTCCCAGATGAGCCAACTTGGCAAAAACACTACAGCCTTAAACATCAGTTTCACAGGCAGGAGGCGACATGTGCAGTATGTAAATGTTTCTAAAACCATTTACTGGCTTCAAAATAAAGAGATTTCCACCCCAACAGATTTGTAACCAAGTTATCCCGTTACAACTAACAAGCGGGAGCACGCAGGGTTACAACCCATCGAGGAACGTGCGGCACAATGCAATGCCAGCGTAGGTCCTTCCGTACAGGTCAGGGCGTGAAGAGGTGCTGCTGCGGTCCCAGGGCACCCCAAAGTGTTCGAGGTGAAGCGGGCAGGTATGTAACTTCAAGCTGCTCTGGATCATACCAGCATTTGGGAGAGACCTACGGAGCACAGACCCCTCCTGCACCTTTGCTGCCTGCCCATAGCCTGGGCACGCTGTTAGCTGTCCCCAAGAGAATAAAACATTTCACAGACAGAGAAGAGAGGCACGGAAAAATCAAGGCTTAAACTCTCGCAAGCACTGAGGTGTTTAACTCCTGCGGAACACGAGCATGTCTGAGCACCCCAATGCCCTTTGGTATCTGATGTGAAAGAGAACCCCGAGAAAAAAAAAAAACAGGAAGGAAAAGACCAAGCCAGGGAATGAAACTTTGATGTCCAACAGAGCCTTAACCAGACCTTAAGCCAGTCCTAGCTTCGGCTCTCTCCTACCCATCACTGCTGCGAGAGATGCCTTTGCAGGAGGTGGCTGGAACATGCCCAGCCTGCAGGGCCTGCAGTTTCACAGCAAATTCAAAAATCCCCACTAGTCTGGCATGCTTAAGGTTGGAAACTCAAGTCACATCAGAAGAAAATATTTTCTTGTTTTATTTGGCAAGAGAGAATGAATCCTCTAATAGGAAGCATATTTCTCGTTAGGGAGCTATTGGCTTTTGACACATGTGCTTCACTCCTGCCAGATTTCCAAGAGAAATAAAGTAGAATAGGTACCTGTCAGGAAAGAGAGCAAGACAAAAACATAAAATGTCTCCCATGACCCTCTTCTTACTCATTACTGCAAATACAATCCTTTAAACAAGGACACCGAGTGTACACCGTAAAGCAACCAGAGACCCTGTGGTGCTTAGCGTGGTCTAGGCTCCTGTTTTCTTGTGCTTTGCTGGGTTCACAGTGGGAGGAATAAGCCTTTCCACTCTGGCCACACTGGGTTAGCTACCGAAAAACTCCCGGGGCTGGTCTCAGTGCTGGGCTAACAACAGTGCGGCATTCTTCAGACGCCGTAAACAGGCCGTGCGCACACCATGGGATGTGCTGCCCAAGGCTGCTGCTTGTCTCGAAGCCGGCTGTTTACGGCCAGCATGACACACTTCTATTTTTCCACCCCGGCAACATTAATAGCGCTGTGTATTTCGGTGCAAATCACACCCAAACACCCCTCGTGTGGAATTAACCAGGGAAGAGGGAACGGGCCAGAGAGCCAAGCTGGATGGCCAGTGCAGAGGCAGGAGGCCAGCGCAGCACTCCCCGAGGCACAGCTCTCCACGATTCTGCTGTATCCAACAAGGCGTCAGTGCTGA
>NW_010397419.1:9858-14277 GCF_000710305.1 Buceros rhinoceros silvestris
AAACCCCTGGTTTTAAGTTACTTCTTCATCCCAGCTGTGAGGAAGACAGCTATCCTTGAGTCCTTAAAAGGATTATATCCAACAACGATGCCTGACATCCTTCAGTGCAAGCCTGGACTATGGCTGGGGTCCACTGCACAACCAGCCCCCTGCAACGAGCAGCCAGGCCTGGGAAGCTGCTGGCAACTCTTGCCTTCAAACCATTCTCCAAACCCTCCCCTTCCTCACAGCCTGAAAGCAGAAACATCAGTGGTGAAGGAAATCAAGCAGGGCAGAAAAGGGGGGGATTTTTGTGACGTTTTTCAAACGATGACCTGTGATGAGATGCTCCGATTTAAATAAAAGAAACCCAGGTGGAAGAAGGATGTCCCAACTTCCCCCCAAAAGGCACTATGAGCTCTCAGCACACACAGTCAGGACAAGGCCTGGAAGCAAAGGCAGAGAAGAGAGATCAGCTCTCCCTCCCCTGTCCTTTGTAACTTCGGGGAAAAGGATAAAAGCCTGCTAAAAGCTACCTTTCAGCCCCAGCCCAGCCCAGGGACGAGGAGGTCTCAGAGGGAGCCTAAGGGACCCCATGTGGCCACTTAGTCCCCAGAAGAGCTTCCACCCCAACCAAGCAGCTGTTGGGACAGGACAGCCTGAGCTTCCAGACGTATCAGAACCACACACAGCAGGGAGGGCACTGTCATGCTTCCTCCCGCCACTATTTCAGGCTCTAACTCGCCTCTTTCCCCTACAACGTTTGCAATGTTCCCCACCACCTCTCCCTCTCTGCAGCTGACCCAGCCTCGAGGGTCTCTGCTGCCAAACTTTACACCCTGGCCTAAGCCCCCTCATTGCCCAGGACAACTAGGAAAAGTTTCCAGTCTTGCCCCTCACATTCAACCTGCTCCTCACCTTTGCTCCCATGATCCCATCACTTGTTCCTCTACCCAATCCTCCATCCAGTTTCCTTCTACATCTATCATCACACCTAGTCCGGCACAGCTACAGCCTCTCTGGCTTTACCCAGCTATGCCTCAGCCCTCCAAATGCTCAAATTCCTCCTTAAAATGTTTTTTCCTTGGAGTGTTTCAGCAGGCACCGAACCCTCCTTCCCCTCCTCTGCTGAAACCAGAGCAAACTGCGTCATTACCAGACCAGGCATCGGTCCATCCAGCACAGGGGCCCGTCTGATCAGAAACTGAGTAACAAGCTCCACGACAAGAAGCGATGAGTGCATGCTGTAAGTGCTCACTAAACAAAGCCATCAACATCGAGGCGAGCAGAAGACAGATACTACTTTATAACAGATGCTCTGGATACGAGATAGATGTACCCCAGGGGACATATCCCATACCAGGTCCACTACACAGGCCAGCTCTGGCAACGGGCAAGCCCCATGTGTGGGGCATCAGTCACATCACACCGATGAACCCACCGGCTCCTGGGCGAATTCCTCTTTCATTTTTGCTCCCTTTCACAGCTGTGGTGCTGTCCTCGACCTAAGCCTCTGCTCACTTCTGCCTGGCCACGACAGCAGGAAGAGCAGAGCTCCTGTTTTCCCCCACCACGCAGGGAAGGCAGAAGACACTTCGTCCTCCTCTGCTGGGAAGGAATTACAAAGGGGTAGACGTCACTCCCTGTGTACCTTCTTATGCGGGCAGGACCCCACTCATAAAACCAGTTCTCATCCTTTTCATTCACTGCAGGTCAGCCTGGCTCTGCCCCAGAAGGGAGGCTTTATCCACACTGCCTTACTCTAAGGACCAGTGTGTCTCTACCAACAGCATCCTCACACCCTGGGGGGAACAGAGACACCCGGAGAACTCTGGGTGCAGTGACCAACCATCTGTGTCTTGTGTAACTCAGGTGCACTTCACCCCTCGAGGTTCCACGGCAAGCAGGCACACACGCAGGCACTGCCTTACGCTGGCGCTGGCAACGAGTCACCTCAGAGCTGCGCTGGCTCTTTCTCACGAAGAGAAACACTCAGGCTGCACACAGGGCAACCCAGTCTGACTTGCGCCCGGTCACCAGCCCCGCACAGTCTCTGCTGGCTCTGCAGAGGTCAGCACAGAAACCGTGCAACACAAACCAGGGGTGTGTGAATATCCCCCTCTTCCCATTATCACCATCACATCCCTCGTGGGAAAGGGCAGGACAAACTGGAGCCAAGAACAAGCATCAACCAGGAAATGACTCGATGGGAGAAGGATCCAGAGCGTTCGCTCCTTCCTTCTTGCCCTCACAGAGCCAGTCATCCTCCTCCAGCTGTAATGGTTTCCTGTTTTCCAGCTGCTCTGACCTCAGTGAGTCACTGCTCATCTCCAGCTCACCTACATCAGGTTTCTATCTGGAGGAGCAGAGGCCAGAGCCGCTGTCCTGTGTCTGCCTGACCACTTGCTCTCTTGAAACATTGAGAAGCGAGTTACGTATGAAGAAAAAAAACAATGAAAGGATAAAAAATGGTGCTAGTGAAGGTTAAAATTGAGGTTAACGCTCTAGAAGAAAAGCCTCGTAAAAGCATGGAACAGGTCATCACCAGAACACCGCAGGGGCTGAAGGAACTCCCGTAAGCTACTGCGATACAACCCTATCCCTTTGCTTCTGTCAGTGCGCAATATCCGATAGCTCAAATCAAATCTGAGATATCCCTTAGCTCTGGACACGGAGGGTGGGAAACGTCAACGAGACGACAGCAAGCACAAGCCATGCTCACGTTTAGAACGACACAGATGTGCTCCGGGAAAGCAGCAGCAGGAGCTCGCAGTGCCCAAATACACTATTATCCGGAGAGGCTGAGGAACAACTTACTGCCTGATCTTGTCATTCCTGGGTCCAAATCTTGGTCCTGAAGGCCCTCTCCTGCAGGCAGAAAAGAGAGCGATCAGGATGGAAGATACAACGAAAACACGGTTTTAAACCACACTCAAAAGAGACGCGAGAGGCAGTCAATGCCCTGTGGAAGGAGGATTGTTCTCGGACCCCCCATCGCTTAGGATACCTGAGACACCCCACTCTTATAAAGGTCACACCTATGACGTCTTAATTCACGCTCGAAGCCAAGGCTCTGGGAGATCATCTCAAAGGAGCCAAAGAGTTTGATTCCCAAGCCCCCACCGCATGGCAGGGAGCAGCTTTCGGTGTCCCACACCTCCAGCCTCAGCGCTGCGGGCAGCTAAGACATCACATTCCCTGCAGCCGCTGTGCAGGAACTCACAAGAAGAAGTCTTCCTCTTCATCCGAGTCTTCCTCCAGCAGGTTCCTCTGCGGACACAGAAAAAAACCCCACACCACCTCGTCAGTAAGCAACCACCATTTCACACCCGCATTTCCAGCCCTTAGGACACAACCAGCATCCCGCGACTGCAGGCTACGCGCGAGCCTTCCTTCGGCGGGGACTGACGGAACCTCTCGGGTGTCCGAGTCGTGCTGTTCCTCTGCGCTTGTGACCAAGGGTCGAGCTCGACGTCTCTGTGCCGCCGTTACCACCTCGGTGGTGTTTGCTGGCTCGGTAAAGCACAGAGCAACGCCCAGCTCTGCAGCTCTGACCCGGGACAATGCGCTCCTCTGCCACCGAGCCGAACCACACCGCATTTGTGTCACCACACCCCATCAGGTGACCCAAACGCTGATTTTAGGAGCAACCCCACAGTCCCACTTCAGTTTTGGACACAGATGTCACTAGAGTTCATGTCTCAAACCAGGGCAGCACAAATTTGCCAGTCGAGCTGAGGGCTCCCAGTAACATCTGCTTAAGGTCAAAAATAATCAAAAGCGGAAATGGCACCTCAAATGTGGGGACCTAGGGACGCATCGGATGGTCCTCACGGTACCAACAGCTGCTGCTTCCCCTCAGCACGAATCCGGGCTCCCTCCCCGTGCAGGGGCAGTGCTCTTGTTTTGAAGCTCACCTACATTTCCACCCTTGTCACATTTGCTCAATCAACTTAAGCAGCCCACGAGACCAGGCGATAGATAGTCTCAGCCATCGCCTCCCCCAAGGGGTGAGCAAACCGCTCTCAGCAATACGGGCGTCTCATCTCGCTGAGCCACAGCGATGTTTTAGACCGGAGCCTAAACTTGGTTTTAGCACAGTATGACCCTAGGACAAACACACGTTGGGTTGAATCCACTTGGTCAGAAACAGGCAACGGCACCACTCTGACCTGTTCAAACTCTGACCTGTTTCACAGCCTGAAGTATCAGAGGACCCTGGTGACAGGAAAAAAAATTCAGCTGTGAAGCACAGGGTAACTCCTCACGCGTGCTCCGGCCACGCTCCGCGGAGGCCAGAGACTAGAGCACACCGGGGTCCCTCGGCCACAGACGCAGCCTGGAGGGACTGGAAGAGGTTCTCGGAGCAGCCGTTCCTCCCGGCCGGGTTTGGTTTAAAACGCGCAGGTCGGGCGTGCTGCAGGGACAGTCCCCTCGCCT
>NW_010397420.1:0-2325 GCF_000710305.1 Buceros rhinoceros silvestris
GTTTGGTATTTAGCCTGCTACACACCACCTCTTACACAGATGTCGGAAGATGCAAGGGCTTGAAAATACTCTGCTTTTATTTTTACTTTCTTAAAAATATAATTTTATTCTTTTTAAATATTAGACCCTAAAGTACAATCAGTCCTGGTTTTTTTTATTAGGTAAAATGAATCTGGACTCAAGATTGCAGACTCAAGGTTTGCAGTCACATGAATCTTAATGTATTAGGGAGGGAAGCCATGCTAATTCCATACAGATGTGCTGTTGCATTCCTGTAAATTTTCAGACTGAAAAGGAAATGCAAGTTACACCCCTTTCCCCTTTAGCCTACAGTAGAGCATTTCACAGATTGCATATATGTTTTGCATTCACAGATAAAGAGCCACAGATATTCTGTTTTTAACTTGTCATTGATGTTTTAAAACAAAAATCTTGTTTGCTAATTCAAGTATTATAGCTCTGATAAATATATATTTTTTTTTCTTTTTTAACAGCCTAGGAAATCTTTTCACCTCAGATTTTTTTCAGCACGCACACATGAAAAAGTGAACAGCTTTATTTTTTTAGACGTTCTCCTTTGCTTAGGAAGAAAGCATATTTATATTTTTGTATGTGTGCAAATGTACAAATACAGTTTTATATATGTAAAAATTTTCAAGAAATTCTTGGTGTCAACTTCCCGGTTAGAGCTAAGAAAACCAAAGAAAATGTGACAATACTTACCTTACCCTAGAAAGTGCTTTGCACAGAATAAGAGCAAGGACTTGTAAGACTACCATGACAGAACTTTTCAGACCAGCAGCTAAAACAAAGCATGTTCTCCACTGATTTCCATTGGCACAGATCTCAAAGAGACTTTCAGTGGTGGAAAATATATGTGAATATGACAGTAGAAAACATCCAATACCCACTTTCCCAACTTGAGAAAATCCATAGACCCAGTCAGAGATGGGAATGACTAGAATAAGGGGCAGAAAATACTGTTTTGTGTGAACCTTTTATACACTTTTCAGACTTTGGGTTTGCATATCACAGTCTGGTTTTGAAAGAAGGCAGACTTCGACATAGTTTCTTTGTTCAAAACGTTCATTCGTCCTTGCTGTGTACTGGATCTCACCAGTGATGGCTACACTTCAACAACTGGTAATAGGATTCCTGTTTCATAGTAAACACTTCTCTTAAATCACTGCTCAAGGGACTCACAGAGTTCTATTGCCAAACAGAAGTGATCTTTAACAGTCAAACAAATTTATACTTGAACTTGCGAGGATACTTCAGGCCACTTAGAATGTCGTCGGGGTCAGGAAGACACCTACCCACACAGCAGATCCTCTTTGTTGTTATAGACTAACACACTGTATTATAAAATATGTTTTTATTGTTGTAATTCAGCTGTCTTTATGGAAACAATGCTATTGTGGAAGTGTTTTCTAGAATTTTTTTTTAGTCAGGTAATGCCAAAGGCAGAAAGAATGCATGCCTAATGTAATATTTTTGAAGCTTGATAACTGAGACAACTTTTTTCCTCTCTAAGCTGTTGATTCATATCTGTTTATCAAGTTATTTCAGTTGAGTGTCATTCAAGATCATCCCAATTATAAAACAGTTTTGATACTACTTACAAATGTTACTCATTTTTGTATTATTACTGTTACATCTGGGTACATTCTTAATGGATCAAGACTGTGTTTTGCAGCATGGGTTAAACACATGAATTGAACTTTTTGGTTGCAAATTTTTATGATCAGTATAAAAGGGCAGGAATTATCTAGGAGAGGCTCCAGAGATGATGTACTGGTAAGCTTGACAGGTGGATTAATTATGCATGTGCCATAGATATTTACTATAAATATAGAAAGATATGAATGGGGGAGGGGAGGGAAAGGATGGTTTACAGATATCTTCTGGATTTATTTTTCCAAGGAGGAAAAAGAGCAAGAAAGATGCAGCAATATATCAAGTTTATAAGCATGCTTGGCTGTGAAGATTTGTTCTACAGGCCAGACAATAGTCAGTCTCTTGATCCCAAAGAGGAGTGACTGCAAAAGTCTTAGAAAGTAAGATCGCATAACCAATGTTTTATATAATAGAGGGTGTGGAATCGGTGGTTATCACTGACATGTGAAGTGAAAACCACAATAAGACATTTAGTTATACAGATGGAACATCACATGCGGTAAAAATTATGCAAATGACCATGGGCCTGAATGACAGGCACCACAGCAATCTAACAAAAATTAGAGAAATGAGGGGGAAAATATGTATAAAATAACAAGAAAATATAAAATAAAATAAAAATAACAAGAAATATAAAATACAGATTTT
>NW_010397421.1:0-15439 GCF_000710305.1 Buceros rhinoceros silvestris
AAAGAGTGCTGGAATTCTGACGCTGGCTATTATGAGCAGAAATCCAAGGAAGACAATCGGGAAAGTTAGAGGTACAGTTGGTGCCAACAGATGTAGATAACTTTCAGTCGTTATCTATTGATGTGCGAAGTGTCTGGCATTTCTTTTGTAGTGGACTACATAATCATTAAGCCGATCCAGGGATACACTTGTGATATGAAGGCTTCGTATGCAAAATATTGGAAACCAAGAACAACTCTAGATGTTGGACACAGAGGGGCAGGAAATTCTACAACGACAGCTAAGTAAGTTTGCTTGCGTTTTAATCTGGGTGGGATTACGTTTAGTTTCACTGACATCAGTTGAGGAGGCGGACAGTTTTAAACAAAAAAAGCTACAACCCATAATCATTTAAGTCACGTTAGTATCCATGTGGGTGTTACCTAAAACAAAAACTTCTGATTTGTGTTTCTTTTGTTCTAATGGACTTCTGTGCTGTGCTGCATTTAAGAAAACCTCTTTCTTTGCTGTTGTTTCAGACTTGCCAAAGTTCAGGAGAACACTATTGCCTCTCTGAGGAATGCTGCCAGCCACGTATGTATGCACGTTTGCACACACATGCTACCTGTAAAGTTAATATTAGCTTGGTTTTGTGTGCTTAACTTCCATGGTTCAATACAGTGAATGGTAACTGCACTAATATAAAATTACAGCAAATCACCATGGAAAGTCCCTGAGAGGTAGGAAGGGAAGTAGTAGCTAGAGAAGACTCTCATCTCAAGTTCTTTAAAATCCCCAAACTTCCATCTCATGTGGCACAGGGAATAACCTCAACCCTGCGGTGACATAGGGTTGGAGTAATTTTGAACAAATGAATACAATTTTGGCTCTGTCAGCATACTCCCAGGTGCAAAGGCCTTGCTCAGGGACTGCCGAGTACCGAAAATTGGCGTCCAAAAATGAGACTTGGTCGCTGAGCTAGTAGAATAATACAATCCTTTGTTTCAGTGCTTGCTACAATGAAGACTTGGAATCCTACTATGAGACTTTCAGTTTGGGAGGTACTAGCTTCAGGTGCTTAAGTTCTGTGACTGAGGTGATCACTGACTCTCTCCGCTAATCTTGGCCACTGAAATGGTCTGTGGTAAAATTGATCTAAACAGTCCAGTGAGACACTGCAGCAGAGTAGCTGGAGTCGGAAGCATGTTCAGAGGTTCCTTGCTAGCTCCTGCTTTCATAGTGAAGCACTGTGGTTACAGTCACATAAAAACACTGCTATGACATCACCTACCGCTTGACTTGTGGCGTTCTGAGCTTTTTTAGGTACTTCTGCAGTGATGGAGATTCTTACCAAATGTCTTTTGAGGTTGTTAAGCAGGCGGGAGCAGAATCTACAGTATTATTGGCTTATTGGGGACGTCAATATTCGCACGTCAATAGCCAATATTGGGGAGTTCAGTACTGCAGAATCAGTAGCCAAGAGACGTAGCTGAAAGCTTTCTCTTGTTTGGGAGTCAACAATTTGAACACAGTATCTGGAACGTGCACTGACCGCTCAGCAAAAGAAAACTTTAGCTACTAAACGATAATATCATTTTGAACAGTGGTTCTTAATTTATGTGTGGACACTGCAGGTTTATAGATGCCTCTTAAAAAACCCATGAGAGGTACACATTGAGACAGGTTTACTGACGACTGAAGTTGTCAACAGCATCACCAGAAAAGCACTTTCAACTACTTGCAGACTGAAAAGGCTAAAAGCCACCACTCTCAAAATACTTCTGCTGAGAAGATGTTTAAAACCATCATCTTAGCCTTTCTCTGAAATGAAGTTTACAATACTTGAAGTTACTAAAGAGTTTACAAGATTAAACTTATATTTCAGTGCTTCATGATGGTAATTAAAATACTTGAGGCACACACACACCCACCTTTTTTCCTTTTCAAATGTCTTATCGGTTGCTGAGTGCGATTTAATAGGTAACATTGCATTCAACTTCTGTTTGCTGTTCAGGACTTGTGAATACTTGGCAACTTGTCTGTAGTTCTGTGTTCTTTGTGCATCAATAGTTAATGATTTTTCTTCTGTTCTGTGTGGTGTTTTTTCAATTTTCTGAAGGGAGCAGCATATGTGGAATTTGATGTACATCTTTCTAAAGATCACGTGCCTATTGTATACCACGATCTCACATGTTGCATGGCGATGAAAAAGGTAAAAGGAGATAATACCTGTATTTTATCTTTACACGTAACCATTCCACACACCAAAATGCCAAGCTCTCATAGAAATAATTCTGGGGAATATGCAGCATTACTGTGTGCATAAAGTAAAGCAGGGAAGTTGAGTTTCTCTTTTTGATGTAGTAGCAACAGCATTTCAGATTTGAGACTCTTCAAGCCTACCTTGCAGTTATTATTTAGCTTTTTTTGTGTGAGCTTTGGCAGAAAGGTGCAGACAGCTCCACTACATTTAGTAGCACCTCTGTGATGCTTTTAGACTGTCAGACTAAGAAGTTCTGGTTGTTTCTCTTTGAAGGGACAGTTTGATTTTTTTTTTTTCAGGCTGACTTCTCACTCCTGCGGATACGTAAACATGTGCTTCTCTAAGCACTTAGGTACTCATAAAAGCTCATTAGGTCAAACCAAACCCTACCTTGTTTGGTGTCCCAGTAGCGGCCAGTTGATGAAAAGCAGAAAAGTGGGAGAAACAAGGATCTCCCTCACTTACAGAGTTTGATTAGCCACAAATGGCTTGGCTTCCTTTATTTTTTCTAACTCTTTCTCTAACCCTTTCTTACTTCAGCATTTTGCTCTGTCCTTTATCTGTGAGGTAAACGATCCACTTCAGGTCTTGTTGGGACAGTGAGGCATTTGGTTTTGAACAGTTGCGGAAGTGGAACTCTGACTAAGGGAAATGCATACTCGGTGTCTATTGGATCAGTATTGACTTGTTGAGTAAATTGCTCTGTAGTGAAGAGAAGGGAAGAATGAATTGACAAAATTTTTTTTTTTTTTTTTTTTACACCAGATCTTTATTTTGGTGGGCTGCAGGTGTGTCTCAGCTTTACCATGACACTTGTCTTGTTTTGTCAGTTTCTGAGGTGTTGGACAGACACTAATAAACTGAACTGTCTTGGAGTATTTTTACTTGGAGCATTTCTTTGCTTGCAAACTTTTTTCCTGAGTACATTAACTGATCAAGTTTTTACAGAATAAACATGCTAACCTTTTTCTGAAGAAAGAACATTGAAGCCTTTGACTTGCATGAAAGACCAAATCCTGTTTTTTCAAACTGACACTTGTTTTATGCTTTTGAGTGTCTCTGTCTCTCAAAAACAGATCTCTTACTCATACTATAAGCTATCGCTTGTACCTTTATCGATAAAAGATGATAAATTGCCTTTAATGTCGCCATATTAAAAGCGTGTAGGCTTTTACGTAGTTTTCCGTAATGCTTAGTTATGTGCTGTTTCTCTTCAAAGAAACTGGACACGGAGCCTTTGGAACTGTTTGAGATCGCAGTCAAAGAACTCACGTTTGATCAGCTTCAGTTACTGAAGGTAATGCTGCTTTGGCTAGTATAATGTGTTACGTGTAGAATTTCAAATTGTGTGTGAAGCAGAGTTTTTGAGGTAACTGTAGATGATTTGGGAGAACACAGGTCACAAAGTCTAACTTTCAAATGTTTCCCTGTTAAGGGAGATGCACGTTATGTTGAACTACTCTGCAGATGTATGTGAAGCTGTAAGAGGGTCCATGATTCAGTGCTGTGTATTGGACAAGATCCCTAGAACTAATTGGTTGTTTTTATTTAAGTGGCTATCACTGTACCTTCCTAACTGAGGTGCCCTGCCTATGTAAAAAGGGGGATCAGAGGTTGAGACTGGGCCGCTGAAGACACAGTTGAGAGAGGTGTCCTCAGTCCAGGAAGCATGTGGCTAGTCCAAGAGCTGTACGCTCTTTTTACTTAAAATTACTTAGCCTCCTCTTTTTTGTGGAGGGCGAATTTGAATGGAGCGAGGAAGTTGGCCCTATGCCTGGCCCAATTCTCTGTTTGCGACTACAGTATAAAACTGACGTCAGCCTTCTGCACTGGATGGGAAGCAGTCTAACATCTGGCAGAGGAGGGTTTAGTGTCAGACTTCATCAGACCTTAGTGTTAAATTATACTGTGTGTATTTCTATCCTGGAACATATTTTCTGAATTTTCAGAAAGTTTTCAGTTTGTGTTTTGAGCTTTCCTTGGAATCTTTATACTTGTAGACTTGCAAGAAAATTGATATGAATTAGGATGTCCTTTATTCTTTTACAAATTACTAAAACTGTAAACCTCTAAACTTAAAAACCATTTATAAGGAAAATCAGTTACACTTTTCCGTGTAGGAAGATCTCTGTGGGTAGAGTATTTGTTAATATTGCTCTTCTTATGCTCTTTAGCTGGCCCATGTGACTGCCCTGAAAGTAAAAGACCATAATGGTACGTACTAGTTTCGAAGAGTCTTGAGACTTATTAATTACCATGTAATGGTGCATCTCCTGTGGTTGCACTGACTTGTTCGAATCACTTTGGCTTCTTCCTGAACATTTCTAAATGCTTTCATAGTGATTTTCATTTTGTGCGTGCTTAGAGTTCTTTGCTGGGATGTAAATGCCTGGATGGGAGTTACTCCCTTGGGAAGAGGGGACAGGAGGCTAAAGATGAACGCATAGATAAATACAGATTTATGAGTGTTCTCAACAATTGCCACTGATGTTTCCAGCACTTCTCTAACGAGCTTTTTGGCAGCTCTTCAGAATTGCAAAGCAGATCCTTGGTAACTGCTGTAGGGCGTCTTATTGGTGCTGTGAGTTGTTGGCCTTAATTCATCCCCTTTGTAGGGACAGCGAAATGGCAAATTATCTCACACATTCTACTTGCCTGGGGAAAAATACAATAAATAATAAGCCTTGACAGGCGAGGCTTCTTCTAGTGGGTGTGATTCAGTAGCTGAAACAGCAGGGGTGGCAGTAGCTGTTTCTGATAAATACTTTCACATGGGTGATAAAAGGAATTTCCCACTGGCAAAACAAATTGCCGACACCATTGTTGGAGTATGTCAGAAGGAAGGCTTAGATAATCGACAGATAAACCTGATTCCCTTCTTTACTCTTAGTCCTTCAGGTTTTGAGCCAGACTTTTTGTGCCGGGATTAGCAGTGGTGCTATTTGGTTTGATTCAGTATTTTGTATTTCTTTCCAGCATCTTTTAAAGAAGAAGAAAACTCTGCTTTTGAGACCCAGCCATTTCCTTCTCTGCAGAGAGTAAGCAGTGAATATAGAGCTATAGAGATGATTGCTAAACATGAAAACGGGCATTTTGCTTTCAGCTTTGCACACGTAGCAAGAGATACTTGTTTTTGGCTTAGGCCTCTGATACCAGTGCAGGAACTGGGAACGCAGGCTTTAGTGTTGGCCACAGGAGCCTTTTTGGTGCTTAAAAGTACTAAGTTTGCATATCTTTCAAGCTTCTTAATTGACGAACCCAAGTTGTACAGCTCAGGATGCACTCGGTTTTACAACTGGTTACCCTCTGGGCATTGCATTTTAATGCATCAACAATTGTCTGTTAGTCTGGGGGGAGGAGGAAGTCTTTGGCAGCTGATGACATACTTTTGCCATCTAGCAGAGCTAGACATGGTGAAGTCAATGGAACTTGTAGTATGTTCACATCTACGACTCTTTGCCAACTCTGTCTTGGCTTATTTTTTCACAGAAACAACTGACAATTGTTGACCAAATGCAGTTTGATGCCACTTTTCTTATTTTTAGAATTACTGGGTTTTTCCCCCTTCCTGTTTTTCCTAATGTCTGCGTGGCTCGTTAATGTGTCTCTTAGGGCCTTGTTTTAAGTAAAGCAGTAATACTGCTCTTTATTTGGAATATGGAGGTTGTCAGTATCCAATTACTGATAGGCTTATGTCAAAGCAGGTGTGAAATACCCATCAGTTCCAAGTCATATGCCCCCCTGTATTTGTTCCTGTCTAATCAGATTACTGCCTAACTACAGAAGCTAAAGCATTTTACGTAAATGGCTAAACTACTGAGGTTCAATTCCTCTACCTCTTTTGATTACCAAAACTGAATTTTCTTCCTATAAGAAAGGATAAGTTAGTCCTTTCTATACCCATTATCTTTGATGTCACCTTACAATTAATTCTTTACAGGAATTTCACATGATTTTGTTATCATCATAACGGCAAGCTCATGGATTTCATACTTGGGACTATGTGTTAGTTAAGATACTTCCTGCATTCAAAAAAACCTTCCTAGAGAAGTAAAAAACATTTCTTCTTTGGCAAGTAGAAATGTGGCATTTCTCACACACGTTGAAGTGAATTGATTTGTGTTTGTACCCTGTCAAAATTTTGTCCTCAATATTTTATCCATTTTTATGTATTTCCTAACTTGAAGCCAAAGCAGGAAAAGGTGCCTGTGTGTATTGTATTAAATGTTAAAAACTTAGAGGGTTTTGTTCTGCTGTTAGACCCCACTGGTGTTAAATTCCACTCTATCCTCCCAGCAGTTACCCTCTAGTGCTTAGTTCTGCTCCTCTGCTGTGGGGTCTCTTCATAACAAAATTTTTTCAGGTCCTGGAGTCTGTTTCTGAAGATGTTGGGTTCAACATAGAAATAAAATGGATCTGCCAACAAAGGGCAAGTACATGTACATGTGATTTACTTTGATACTTTGCTGTTCTCATGGCTAAAGCTTGTATTTTGACGTGGCGATTTATCAGCTACAGAGGCATCATCTGGGGGGTTTTTATGTGACTTTCCTTTTATTATAACCCACTAGCTTTAAAACTGAG
Organism: Buceros rhinoceros silvestris; assembly: GCF_000710305.1. NCBI lineage: Eukaryota > Metazoa > Chordata > Aves > Bucerotiformes > Bucerotidae > Buceros > Buceros rhinoceros. The sequence goes on from NW_010397421.1 coordinate 6,827, forward strand.
GGAGTGATAGCACCGCTATGAACAAACTTACTCGTTAACCAGTATTTATAGAGTCGAGTTCGTACTGCAGCTCAGGCTGCTTTTAGTAGAAGACCCTTTTTAAAGTCACTGGATCAGGAGAGGTCAGGCACGCTCTGCAGGGGAAAGGGACAGGAAATTCACGCTGTCCTGGCCTGGTGGAGAAGCAGCTACACAGCAGTGCAGTTAAACAAGCATTTCCTTCCCGTCAGCAGCACCACTGACTTGGCTGGATTGCTGAACCATCGGTAGATCTCCCTGCTGTTCAGACCCAGCTGCGCCTCCCAGACTGACAGTCCTGCAGAGCTGTAACTAACACTCGGTAGACGGGAGGAGTGGCTTCTGTATTCCGACACAGAAACTGAGTTCTCATTTTGCTCAGGTCAAATGAGAGACCATTACTGGTTGAAATAATTGTAGTAAGCATTAATTTAATGGCTGGAACTTGTCCTTTCTTTTTTTAGGATGGACAGTGGGATGGCAACTTGTCAACTTACTTTGATATGAACCTCTTTCTAGATATTATTTTAAAAACGGTTTTGATGAATGCTGGAAGAAGAAGAATTGTATTTTCTTCGTTTAATGCAGATATTTGTACAATGTAAGTTAAGAAATAAATGATGTATCTTCTTTTTTTTTGAATGTGGTGGAGTTTACTGGGGACATAATACCCCACAGGAAACAAATAACAGATATTTTGGGTAGGCTGAAACTTGGGGTGCCAAAATAGTGGGGAACTGAGATGAGATCACTTTGCCATCTGAGCTGTGCCAGAAATAAAGTAGGAGAAGAAAATCAAAGTAGGGATTTTTGTCAAGCGCCATCCTGAATGCTTCAGTCTTTCTTGACACAAGAAGAAAAGGTCAAGATTTCTTATGGTATCACAAAGTCTTTCAGTCATACTTTAGGAGTATGCCAGCCTGACTTACAAACAAAAGAATCTTGTTACAATTTTTTCACTATATCTGCCTTGTAAGAGGGACAGGAAAAGGAACAGCTGTAGATAACCTGTGTCTGGTTTGGGGTGTGCTCTGGTTTTGTGGGGATTTTTGTTTGGTTCATTTGAGGTTTTTTGCTGTTGGGTTTTGGGGTGGTGATGGGAGGTGTTATGTGATTTGCTTTCCTGTGTGTTAATCTCCAATAACGGGGAAAAAGAGGAGTTGGAGCAGCTTCTCACACGTTCTGACGCTAAGCTGCAGTACCACATCGTGACACCAGCCAGGAACTACGCCGTAAAGAGCCTAATTCTCCTCGGGCACAAAGACTGAATTCCCCTGCTTTCCAATACGTTAGCAATTTTGTGTGTTAAAACGACGCAGGGGGCTTAGACACAATCAGCCACACGAGCCAATATGATATCAACTGGTGTCCAATTTATTTCCAGATAGCTCTATTTTTATACCATAGCTAATTCATTAGTAAACACCATTACATCATATCTAAACATTATGATTCGTCACTGGTTAAAAAAGTGAATTCATTAGTAATCATTTTTAGGCAGCACGATTCGTTACTTGTCATTAATTATGTATAAGGTTAATGCAAAGCCCCCCCTTTAATTACCTCACTTAGAAAACTTGTTCAAAACACCTGCACAAAAATAATAAGCCATCTGACCTTGGCTCAGAATTCTCACTTCTCAGCAGTTTTTTAAACAAAGATCCTTGCTAATTGAAGTTTTGATAGCTGAGCTGCAGAGCTCCAATAAGTAATTTCAAACAAAGAGTTTTGTAAAACTGCTCTTTTGCTACCTGAGAGCCGAGGTTCTGTTAGCTACTAAAGCAGACTTTAAGCGAACTTTAGAATTATAGTTTTGCTAACTCAAAATAAGATTCTGGATTGTCCACAATATGCCCATTTCCTTGAAATCCCACATTTGTGAACATTTTTTGTTTTCTAACAGGATTCGGCATAAGCAAAACAAGTATCCTGTGTTGTTTCTCACCCAAGGGGAATCTAAGCTCTATCCGGAACTCATGGATCTCAGATCTCGTACGACTCCAATTGCCATTACTTTTGCACAGTTTGAAAACTTGCTGGTAAGCTGACAAATTCTAGTATTGCTCTGCAGTAAAATTAAACTGTTGTTGTAAATCTACTGGTTTTGACACTAGTGCTTCAATTTACAACTAGCCTCGTAAAAGAAATACAATATATTTACTAACTGCCAAAATTTTCAAATTTTCAAAATTTTTTCAACTTTTTTCAAAAGTTTCAAATATTTGTTTAATAGCGTGTTTAAAAAACAGTGCTATCAGTAAACTCTTTAATGGTATTAAACAATTTTTTATTATTATGGATGAAACTGTAAGCATCTGCAAGTGTCAAAAGATTAAAAAACCTGATGTGAGAGTGTTTCAGAAACATGATCTTTAATTTAAGCCTTCTGTATTTCAGGGAATTAATGTGCACTCGGAAGACCTGCTGAGGAATCCCTCGTTTATTAAAAGGGCCAAATCTAAAGGCCTAGTAATTTTTTCGTGGGGTGATGATGCAAACGACCCAGATAACAGGAAGAAGTTGAGAGAATATGGTGTTCATGGACTAATATATGACAGGTACTTAACTGTATTTTTAAAATAATAATAAATCCGAGAGATTATTGTATCCTGATTCTTGTAAAATTTCACGTTGCTTTTTGGTTGGCTGGGTGCAGAGCATCTTCCCTTTGTACAAGAAGCCCATAAACCCAGTTCGAGAACAAGACCAGCACTAGTTCCTGCTCTCGGCTGTATCTATGAAGCAGAATAACTTTTTCTCCTGAGGCTAATGTAAATGTACTTTGATTCCGCACCTTTAGCATGCTATTAACAGTCCTGATACAGGTAATATTTAAACTTGGCGCTTAACATGGTGAGGACGATGCTATTTAGCTTTTAGGCTGAAATCTTCAGCTTTCCACACTTAGTTGTGGAAATAGTTAACACAACTTCAATGGATGATATTAATTTCCTTCTTTGCTGACACTCTGTTTGTTTCAAAGCTGTGGATTTTCCCTTTTTCCCGTTGAAAAGAACCTGGAGTGTCGCCCAGGGCACACTGTCAGATTAGTGGTAGGCATTTAAGGCAAGGCTGCCAGTCTGATACGTGTCACCTTATGTCCCCTTTGGTACTGTGCAGTGTGTTTTAACTTGCAGTATGATAGCAAAGCACCTTTTACTTCCCCTTTTGATGACTAACCAGTTCATGGGAATTGCTTAGGGGCTGAATTCCCTTATGGGTGTAACCAAATTAAAAATTCTTCATCTTCCTGCACTATTTAGACCATCTAGATTCTGAATATTAACCTCTCACGCCCTGTATCTCTTCCACACAGGTGACATCCCCCCACTTCATTGAGAGGAACCACAAAATTAATACTAATTCAAAAGCTGTTTGAAAAACAAGTGCAGTGGTGCATTTTTTTTTTCTTTTTCAAGTTAGACAGTAGCAGTTGAGTAGCAAACAATTATTTCAGCGTAATTATTGCAGGCTCGTTAACTCCTAATTTCTAAGAGTAACTGACTTTTTTTCCTGGAATGTTACTTTAGGAATCAGTACAAATCTGTTTATGGTCTTAAAGTTTGTTTCTTGTGGTTGTATCTTCAAATTCCAGAATATTGCCAGGGCTGAATCAAGATGTGCTTCTTCCACAGCTTCTGCAGAATTTCAGTTCTCTGGACTTAAGGCCAAGTCCAGATGGTGATAATAAATCGCTGTGCCTGGTGTTTTGTGTTGTGATCTACTAGACCTTTACTTAAACCACCTTAAGTCTTCATTATCTGAATAAGATAAGGAGTGAATACAAGGAATTTAGTGAATTTTTACTTGCTTGGGTTTGGCCCTGAGTTGCTGTTACTGCACACGGTCATTATTTCCAAGACTACAAACAGTCTGGGTAGAGATGATTTTTTTTTTTCTGAACTTTAATCATCCTTGTAGAATTGGGCAAAACAGTGAAGATGGCAGAAAAACCGTGTCCTGAATACCAAAAGTTGCTGATATCAAGTGTTGGGCAAAAAAAAGTGCAGGTAGGGGGTCTGACTTCATGTTGCATGGAGAAACTGCAGGACTAAATCTGGGAAGCTTAAAATGCCAATGCTATCAAAAGAACAACCTCGGTGGGTCAGGGGAAAGAATTTGTTTCATTTTTTTCTTTTTTTTTTTTTAACCCCATCCAGTCCTTTCTCCACTTGGTCACCCCCAGTCACTAAACCAAACAGATGGTCTGGTGGTGCCAGGACAATATTCTGCTTTTTTCCTGGCAGACACCTTAGGATCAAAAATGGCCAAACTACTTGTGTAAAAAGGGCAGCCTTCAGAAAAGGTGCTGCCGCTGCCTCTGGGCTTCTGTTCGGGTACTAATCCAGAAAAGTCCTTTTAAATGCATGACTCAGTATCTCCTGTTCGCACAGAAGATTGAATCTCATGCTTAAAATGCTTTATTAGTTGGATGTTTAGATTTTATTTAACCTATTGTAGTTATCCAATTCTCTGGATTGTCAAGAATTACTAATTTTAAAGCAGGATTTGTGGGGTGAGTTTTCTGGCATTTTTCTCCGGGATAAGCTTTGTAAGCAGTTCAGGGAATACTTCTGTGCTCGAGGATACTGATCTCGGTAAGACCAACGCAGTCTTACCGCTCGTGCACCAGCTGGCTCTGTATGAAACACCACGTGGAGAGGGGTGGCTGCTAACTTACACTTGCGCTATCGTTTTTAAATTCACTTTATGCGCTCTGAGTTGTGTTTGAATAGTACACGCAGCCGTGTGGAAAGATTGAATCAGTAACCCTCAAACGTTTATGCTGAACGCTTTCCCTTGAGAATCTTCAGCGTGTTTGTCTCCCCTGTAAACAGCAGAGTTCCTCATGGCTTCATTTGCCCCTCGGCTTCATCCCGACAAAAGCTCTGTGCTCAGATAGTAACTTTCCAGAACTAACACAAATTTAGCTGGCAGTAAGGGCAAAAACCATGCAAAATGCTTCTCAAAACTAGGCCACTGCCTAAATCTGTGACATTTTCTTTGCCTGAAACTGCATGTTACTTTAATAACAGCACGGTGGGCGTCTGTAGGAAGTTAACTCGTGTTTAGTTGATTTATAATTTAATCTACTGAATGGTTGAATTAAGATGTTACATCAGTCTAAGTCTTTCCTATTTTGCAGATTCCAAACTAAACTCAAATTTTACCTTGAATGTAAAGAAAAATGAAATGTTTTAATAAAAAGCTTCAGAAATACAAGATCGGCAGTTCTTAAAGGGAGCTGCTCTGCAGAAAACTGTCTTCTCATTTCGGTGCTTTGTCTGGAATCCATAGAGAAATTTGGAATTAACTGAGGAAAGCACAGGTCGTACCTGCATCCTGGCAGAATGGGAGGAAGGAAGGTTGGGCTTTTATGTTGCAGATAGCTGCAGTTGGACAGTCTGGGGTCATATCTTAGGCCTGCGTTGGATGATGGGTGCCGTGCAAGCCATCGAACTGCCGTGTGCCTCTTCCGCTTTGTAATGTCCTACAGCAAAAGGGTATTTGAGTTAGGCTGAGTGCCTACGCTGTCGGTCAGATGGGGTTTGGATCTGGGCAAGCTGGTGCAGCGTTGACAATGCCAGTTCGGAAGCTTTGTTTCCCTGTTTGAAAACAGGAAAATGAAAAGAGGATATTCTGTTTAAAACTAACAGATAGTTACATTTGCATTAGGCATGAGTAAAGGTCAGATTTTCTGTTTTTCACTCTTCACCTTATATTGAAATAGTAATTTTAAAAGATGGTTCTGAATTTGGGGGAGGGGAGGCGGTGAAATACTCCTGGAACCAGTAAGTGAACTCTGTCCAGTTTTATATGAGTAGTGCGCTGCAGTCTGTTACTATCATCGTGGAGCTCTGAAATATCTTATGCTTTTAAGTTTGAAGCCTGGAACTCTGCTCCTCCTTCATTGCCTTGCCACCTGTAAAATCACATTTTTCGTGACAGTAAGTGAAGGGAAATGCCAGTGGGTAGCTTTATAGGATATCCAATTAAATAGTAACTTCTGTGTAAAAGGGATACCATTTTATATTGCACAATGAGTGGAAAAACCTAGGGCACTAAACTTGAACACACTGGTTTTATAGACTTCATGAAACCTCATTTTACTCTAGTAGGGAAAAAAGCTGCCTCATCTTGTCTACATTTGTCAGTTGCCAGCTTATACTGATGAGTGTGTTTCTTCTTTTCTCATTTATTCAGGATATATGACTCGAATCCCGAACAACCGAATATATTCCAGGTGGAGCAGCTAGAACGTCTCAAGAAGGAACTACCAGAGTTGAAAAGCTGCGTCTGTCCCCCAGTCAGCCACTTCAAATCCATCTCTCCGTGTAAATGTCATCACAGCTGCCTGGAAGAGGAGGCTGTAGATAACTTGAAGAGCGTTCAGATGCAGAAGGACTGATTCGAGGCAGAGTTCTCTGTTGTAGCTAAGTTTCGCCATTGGAAGTGGCACATACACAGTGCTGTGTATGCCAGCTTCAGGCTGGCTGGTTTGTTTTGAGTCCCCCAATAGCAATAACTGCGCTCCTCCTGCCTGGCAGTGCTCGTTAAAATACTCATCCAGTTATAGTCACTGTCCAGTTTACATCTATGGTTTTAACTTTTTCCTATAATCAAGTATCAAATATTGAAAGAGAAAATTAAGTATTAACACTAAGTGTGTGTTTGTTTGTTTTTTTTTTTTTAATAAAAGTTGTCTGAGGAGTGGAAGCTCAGAAACTAAATTGTAGGGAAGTTACAATCATCTGATATTGATTATGACGAAAACCTTGTTTTGACTTTGGTTTTAGTTCAGTGCTACAGTTTGTCAGGCTCTATCTGACAACAGGACATTAGGAGAGTGATTGTAAGACACACGTAATTCGATGTGGCCTGAATAAATAGGTACCTCACATACGTGTATTTGCACTGATAGACCCACCTGTACAAAGCTTTGTGCCATTTTAAAGTACCTAGATCTTTTAAAGTGAACTGCAGTGCTTATGAACTCCTTTTTTCCCCACTGCATTGGGCTCTCCGGCTGCTGCCATTGTCTTCTGACTTGCCAACTCATTGGTACAGTGTCTGTGTAGAGCACCCAAGGGTGAACCACCAGTATGATTTGTTTCTGTCATTAATCTCATGCTGGCTGCTAAACTTGTGAACGTTGCGAATAATTTTAACAGGATTACAGAAACCTCTTCAGTGGCTGAGAATCTTTTTTGCACAGTAACTTACCTAACAGCGTATGTAACATGCACAAACTCTACAGTAGATGCATGCTTTAGTTATGAAGCATGAAATCAAGGTGTTTGCTGAGGTCCTTGCATCTTTACGGTGCTAGTTATGTGTGACTATGCAAGGACTAACTCAGCTTCTTTGCCTAAAGCCACAAGCCTGTTGTTCACAAGCGTTGGAGGAAGAGGCTGCACCATATGTGGTTTGTCGTACACAATACAAGCTACTGGCTTTTGTATTTTGCAAGATTTTTTTTTTTTTCCTCAGAGCAAGAATCACAAATGTACGGAATTCAGATAATCTGTTGGCTGATACCTATCCTCTGTAATTTATTACGAAGTCATAGTTTAGAGTTCTCAATAGATACGTATGCATGTCCTTTCTCCTCCTGAAGTTGCAGGTCACGCCAACACAACAGCTGTAACTTTCTACTGAAGTGTTAATGTATAATAAGAATGGAAAATATTTATTTTTTTCTCTTGTAAATTGACAATGAAAACAATAGTGTGTACTATATTCTTTATATACAGTCATTGCTACATAGACCTGACTGTACAAAGAGCAAAGCCATTGCAAATAAGTGCTTGAGCCTGCACTGCTGAGCAGTTGGAAACAAACAGCTCGTTTCGACTTGCCTTGTGCATTTTAGTATTTAAAGTTTGTTCGTCCTGCACAAACAGCACAGTAATGATTAGGTATCTGGAAGCTGTCTTTTATTTAAAAAAATAAAATTAAACCAACATTTGGAAGTGTGTGAGCTGTGTTTTTGCGAGAGAGGAGGCGCTGAACCTAATTCTTGTAATCGGGAACTGGTGGCTGTCGGCTGATGCAGCACATCCCCCTTCCCCACCCACGAGTTCTTCCTCCTTGTCCTCTCATGTGCTGTACCCCTGTGGGGTTCTCGGGGCGGCTCTCGGGGACCCCCGCCGCAATGACACGAGGGCCGGGCACTGGTGCATCCGCTGGTGTTGACCGTGACGGCTGTTCTGGGGGAAGGTGCTTTAAAAGTTGTGCCGTTTGAAACACCCTCTGGGACTCACCGCAATCTGATGCTGCAAAGTGCTCGGGCCCTCTTAAAAACTGTCTCCCAACCTGCAGATGCTCAGAGAATAGCATTAGCCTGTTCTCTTTGCAGGGGGGAAATAAATACACCTGCCGTGATGATGATGATGATACAAGGTGGTTTGGGGCAGCGTTACAGTTTTAATGTGTTCTGGCAGACCCCCATAACTACAAGTTGTGTCAGCCATTTCCCCCAAAGCTGACTAGACCTCAACGACTTCTGCTGGGGCGCTGCTTCTCGGAGAGCTGGTAGCTTGGCCGCACGCAAAAACTCCTCTTGTAAGGAGGTGCCGAGCCAGGAGCGGCCAA
>NW_010397421.1:16291-16586 GCF_000710305.1 Buceros rhinoceros silvestris
GACCCAGCCAATGGGGAAACAAGGGAGGGATCTTTCGGCCGGGAATAGGGTATAAAACCTCATGTATTGCTTTGGCAAATCGTGCCTCCTAGCTAGACACCCGGTCTTGCAACAACGTAATAAAACTCAGTGCTTCGTTGTGGGGTCTGACCTGGGTCTCTTTGGCGAGGCTTTCGCTCGTTTCTCACCTCCTCACACCCTCCGTGCTGGTGAGCTTTATGCCGAAACGGCCAGGGAGGCGATCTCCGGGACTTCTCTGGCCTTGCGGAGCGAGGGGAGCTGGGGGGTTGCCCCG
>NW_010397422.1:0-287 GCF_000710305.1 Buceros rhinoceros silvestris
GCCTGGTACCAGCATTCGTGTGGCTAGCAGGACCAGGGTAGTCATCATCCCCCTGTACTCAGCACTGGTGAGGCCGCAGTTAGAATCTCGGGTTTTTGGTCCCTCACTCCAAGAAGGACATTGAGGTGCTGAAGCATGTCCAGAGAAGGGCAACAAAGCTGGTGAAGGGTCTGGAGAACACCCCTGATGAGGAGCAGCTCTCAGCACTGGGGGTGTTTAGTCTGGAGAAAAGGACCCTGATGAGGAGCAGCTCTCAGCACTGGGGGTGTTTAGTCTGGAGAAAAGGA
>NW_010397423.1:0-325 GCF_000710305.1 Buceros rhinoceros silvestris
CCTACTCATAACACGTTTCTCCTAATTCCCTCCTTCAGCTGAGCCAGACATCAGCTCAGAGGTACTCATGGCACCGAGTGTGGTGAGCTTAGCTGAGAAAGGTCTGTCCCTACCAAGTTAGCGCCCACCCCTTCTCCCTAGCCTGCACGTGGAAGTGGGTGGTGACTGGGCATCCCCCCGGCAGTAGGATGTGGTCAGATGTGGCCAGTCTGGGGGGGCATCTCACTGAAAAATGAATGAAAACCACAACTCCAGGCTGCTCCAGTTGATGATCGGAGTGGGGGATGCAGAAATTGAACCATGCAAAGTTGGAGCTTTCCCATGA
>NW_010397424.1:0-292 GCF_000710305.1 Buceros rhinoceros silvestris
AAGGTTCAGAGAAGAGCAACAAAACTAGTGAGGGGTCTGGAGAGCAAGTGTGATAAGGAGCGGTTGAGGCACCTAGGGATGTTCAGTCTGGAGAAGAGGAGGTTGAGGTGAGATCTTCTTGCTCTCTACAATTACCTGAAGGGAGGTTGTAATGGTGTGGGGATCAGTCTCTTCTCCCATGTGACAAGTGACAGGGCAAGAGGGAATGGCCTCAAGTTGCATCAGGGAAAATTTATGTTGGGTATCAGGAGAAATTTCTTTCCAGAGAGGGTTGGCAGCCCTGGCACAGGCC
>NW_010397424.1:445-790 GCF_000710305.1 Buceros rhinoceros silvestris
GCGAGCTGGTGGAGTCCCCATCCCTGGAAGTGTTTGAAAAATATGTAGATGTGGTGCTGAGGGACATGGTTTAGCAACCCTGGCAGCGCAGGGTGAGCAGTTGGACTCGATGATCGTAAAGATCTCTTCCAATGAGATGATTCTGTGATTCTGCGAAGATACCACATCTTTTACCTGACCCTAAATAATCTGTATAAATAATTCTTTTATATTTTTTTCTTTCTGTTTTCTCTGCTAGTTCGTTGAATGCTGCTATACAATCTGGGAAAAAGTTATTAGAATTATCTAAATAAAGAAATTGAGAAGCCTCTCCTGATTATATTTATTTCAAATAAATTTTAAGCA
>NW_010397425.1:0-1940 GCF_000710305.1 Buceros rhinoceros silvestris
GGCTGCATCTCCTGCCGTGGCAGCAGGGCTTCTGCATGTCCCCCGAGGTGCTCTACGGCGTCGTGCGCCTCCCGCAACAAAGCAAACATAGGGGCTGGCTAACCGTGACCACCCCGGTTTTGCAGGTAAGGAGGAGTAAAACGCGCCTAAATTAAGCAGCTTTCACCAAGGGCAGAAAAGAAGGCCATTGCAGGCTGCAGAACAAGATCTAGGTAGACTACCTGCCAATCCTCTGTTTTAGTACCAAATAATTTGTCATCTTAAAAAGGTCCTAAAATCTGTGCGTGATGTTAAGGATCTGAGTGGTACCATTGACTCCACTAGGACAGCTCTGGCACTACGGCATCCCCTAAAGGGTGTTGCCCTGACTTGGTTTTCTGAATGTATCAGTTGTTTCGCATTCAGGGAGACAGCTTTGCCAACACTGAAGAGGAAACCTAAAATAGAATAAACTGCAGTGTCTAAGGTTCTGGGCAAAGTTTCAGTTTTAATCCTAAATAGCCCTAAATCCATTCTTAGTAAGATGTAAATCATCATGTTTATAGTCAGAGCTACGGAGATAAAACTCGGCATAGTCTGTAAAAACAATTCTGTACTAAAACTCGAAACTACAGTTTCTCTTCAAGTCCTAAAACATGATACCTGATACTAAAAAACTATCACCCTCTTAACACAAGTGCCACCTGCCTGTTTGTACAGGAAAACCTGCCACAAGGCTGGTCTCCCTTTTCCAGTCTATGAAAATAAAAAATAAAAAAAAAAAGAAGAAGAAGAAAGCCTTTCATGGTCAAGAGCATTCAAGCTACAGAACAGATTTCTTTCCTATTAGGTTTTTTTCCCAGGTTTGTTTGTTCTGTCTCCTCCTCACAACCCGTGTTCCTCTGGTACCACTGATAAACAATGTCTTTTATTGCTACAGGCAGCCAGTCCTGCCTAATACAATAGCAGGCAAGGCTTGGCGGGCCTGCAAAGTGCAGGTGTTTGGGGTATTGTGGTCATCCAAACCAGATGCTGAGGAGATGGAGCACCTGTTTCCCTTCTTTTCCGCACTGGAGAACAGAGCGCTGTGCAGAAACAGCCTGAAATTAATAGCGCTGCTGCAGTTTTCCCTTGACAGGGTAACAGAGATGTACCATCTACGGCTTTTGCAAGCACTCCTCTGAGTCCTCATACATATGTGCTGGATTTAAGGTTGTGGTTTTTTTCTTTTCCCAGACCAACAAAGGCAGTCAGAGATGGGTCTGTAACTTCGTTTCTCTCCAGATTATTTTATTTGTCATTAACCATGCCCTGGCATGAAAAGAAGTTCGTTGTTTTTATAGCCCTGACAGCAGTAAAGTTAAACCCAAGAATTAATGTATTTTTTATATGTAATTTTAGCGTTCTACAAATGTCTCTTTTGGATGCAGAAATGCGGTTACAGTGCCATATTCGGGACAGTTGACTCATTGCTCCTGCCTCTGCAGGCGATGGGAAACCCTCTACGGATGTGAAAAGAGTCAGGATCCTACCTATACTGAAAGGTCACCAAAACGATGGCCCTAACCAAGCTCACCTTTCCCTGTCTGACAGCCCCCGTGGTTTGCATGGCTGGGAAGCTGGACCTGAGCTGGGAACTCCGGGCTGTAACATGGTGGCATGTAACAAGCCCTCCCTGGTCTCAGCCTCACCCCGCCTCTGCCCCTTCCCACCTACTGCTCCTCAAAAGCAGCACCCTTCAGAAAGGGAAGAAGAGTAGGCGTCCAGTCACAGCTTTTGTGTCACCAGGTGGGTGACAAAATGTATGGAAACAGACAATTTTTTGCAGGATGCAGGACTGTGTCCGGTGCAGCAGCTGTAACCCCTGGTTTTGATGTGCTGTGGACTGTCATCAGTCCGTAAATGAAGCAACAGAACAGGTTTTAAACAAATGGAGAACATAAAACCACCGACTGCATTAT
>NW_010397426.1:0-3497 GCF_000710305.1 Buceros rhinoceros silvestris
GGCGCCCCAGAAGAAGATTTTATATATATATATATATACAGAGAAAGAGAGAGATCCCAGAGAGAGACAGCTCTAGGAAGACAAGGCAAAAAGGAGAGTGACCTAAAGGGGGGCACAGAGAAGCCAGAGTCAACTCTTTTCAGAGACACACGTGGAAGGACAAGAGGCCGTGGGGACAAGCTGCACCAAGGCAAAGGAGCAAATCACCCTGCATAAGAGCGGTGCAGCTGTGGTGCTGCTCTGGAACAGGGAGGTGGTGACCCCTCCATCCTCAGGGACGTCTGAAATGCAACAGGACAGGGCTCTGAGCTGCCTGCTCTAGCTTTGCCACCAGCCCTGCACGGAGCCAGGGCTGGACCGCAGAGCTCCCTAGCTCCTTCCAGCCTCAAATTCACCTGATGCTCCAACGTTGCTTTGTGCAACAGCGAGGTGGTGGCTTTCAGACGACTGCAACAATGCTGCTGCTTGGCTGACTTGGGAGATGGCCACTACAAATCCATGGCCCACCGCTCGGATCTTCCATCCAGCTGATGCCCCGGTTCCATCCAGAGCTGCCTTCACCAGTTCTGGTATCACCGAGAAGCTGGAGGAGCTGAGTGTCAGCGGAGCGACAGCCTGGCGCAGGTTTAATGGCAGGCTCTGGGGAGAAGCCTGCAGCAAAATGATGGCTCTGCCCGTCAGGCAGCTCCGCGATGGGGTTGCTGATGGTAACAGTCAGAGTTCTGGCCTGGAGAAGCAGCTCCTTTGGTTATGCCTCACTCTGTCCCGGAGAAGCAGAGGTTTGGGCACATGTGTTCATGGTTTGGCCCGGTTCTCGTGTTTTTCCACTGCAGCACTTCAGTATTTTTAGGCTGCGAGAGGCGGCTCTGTGCTGTGCTGGAGGGGCCGGAGCAGTCCTGTGCAGGCAGGACGCTGCCTCTGTCAAGTGAAACACGGAGAATAAATCCTGATAAAACCCCGTGGGGAGGGGATAGGAGGAGCCACCACTCCCCAGTCACACCACGGCTGGGGTCGAGGGTGGGAAGAGGGAGCTCCAGGCTGGTGGCATGGGGACCCTGTGCCATGTTAGCTGCCAGGCTCAGCTAACCGTGCGAGACAGCAGCCACCAGCCCCGGCGTCTCCCACAGCCGAGGTGTCTGCTCTTCCTCCTCGGAGGACCCAAATGCTGCAGCCCCACAGCTTCCAGGAAAACATCCCGGTGAGCTGCCAAGGCGGTGGCGCCTGCAGGAAGCGCTGGCACCGAGGTCCAGCCTGCAGAGCACGGCTCAGCCAGCCTCGCTGGTCGGTGGGATGTGAGGCAGATGGGTGATGTCGGGAGGAGCAAGAGCTTCCAGAGCGACCAGTGCAAAGCTCTCGGGGCCAGGAGCTGTGCAGGGTCCCTGCCAACGTGAGCCTGGGGGCGATGGTGGATGCCAGGTTGAACACAAGCCAACCATCCATCTTGGGAATCAAGTAAACCACACGTCCTCTCCTCTAGCAGATCAAGGGAAGGACAAAGGCGGCACATACCAACACAGGGAGGCTCCTGTGATCCAGAGCATCCTGCACAGACCCATTTGAACCGTATTTCTGGCACAGGGAGAGGAAGCGCGGACACGGGGAGCTCTGGGCTCCCAGCACTCTGCTGCTGTGTCTGCAGCCGTGACAGCGGGCAGCGAGGGCCCGGCTGCCTGCTGGCCTCTCGCCGGCTGCAGGCAAGCTCCTCCTTGGAAAGAATTCCGTATTTTCCGCAAACATTACTGAAACTAGGAAATCCAGTTAGGCACATCGAGCCTGAGAGGGGAACCGTGGCCTTGGGTGGAGGAGAGCAGAGCCACACGGACACGGTGCCTTGGAGAGAGAACCCAACCAGGAGGTGCAGACAGCAGAGAGACCAGACCGCGACGCCTGCTCCAACTCCCATTTATTGAACGTTACAAAATACTCTGCATATATTTTCACATTAAAACAATATTCTTGCAAATAAGATATGAAGTCCCGAGCCATTGGTGGTGCCCATGGCTACAGAAAACACTGACCCAGCTAGAGATTGAGTATGGCCCCGTATCAGAAATCCAAACCAGGATAAGGCATACCAGAAATGCAAAACTATATAAAAACCTCTTAAAAACCTCCTGCTCCTCTGATGGGACGGGTGCAGAGCAGAACAGCCTCTGCTGAGCCTTGCTGAGGGTATCGGGGGTACCGCCAGCTCGCTTGTCCCACGCTGGGCTCACTCACCCAGTGCATCGAAGTGTCCCCTGACCCCTGCTGCCTCAGCACACCCACGCAGCTGGAACAGACAGCCCACGACCTGCTCGGGGGCATTAAGAGCCGCAGGCCCCGTTCTTCCCTACGAGGAGCATCCCCGACCCTCCCGCGCTGCCGGTGCCCAGCTGCCGTGCTGAGCCTTTGCATGCTGAGCAGTTCTTGGGGAGCCATTCCTGGCCTTTGGGGTCACACCAGGAATAACTCACCGTGTGGGCCACTGCCACTGGGTCCCACCACGCTCTCAGGAAGGTCCAGGGGTGGCTGGGAGGCAGGTGGCTGGGACAGACCCTTGAAGATGCACTCAGCTCTTGCCCGTCACCCGTGCTGCTGAGTACAGTAGTTGAATGTACATTAGTAGATGAATGTACATTCATAGATGAATGTATATTCATACCCGCTGCTCGCTTCACTCCTGGCACCATGACCAGCCCTCCCAGCTGATGGGCTGGGAGGGACTGGGACGAGGGCAGGATGAAAACTGAGGATGCTGTGCAGGGCAGCTGCCTCCTAGCAAAGCCAGGGAGCTGAACTCCACAGCGATTGGGAACACATCCTGGCAGAGCAGACTGGCTGCTAGAGGAGTCCCTGTGCGTACAGGTTCACTGGTCTGGCTCCTGGCGGAGCCAAACCCCAGGAGCACTGCTCCCAGTCCTGAGAAGGTCACGGCCTTGCCTCTGAGACCTGGGGAACGCAGAGCTGCTGTGGCAAGGAGTCCACCTCTGGCCTCCTGGCTGAGCTGCACGCATGCTGTGAGGAACCAGCCCTGCAGTCACCTCGAAGTCAATGGCTCGGTCGCTGGGTAGGATGGGCTCTCACGCACAGGCCACCACTCCCAGCCCTCTCCCTGAAGGTCTCCTGGCTGGAGATCAGCTCATGCTCCCGCACCCACGAGCAGCCACAGTCCAGGAGCCAGCATCCCCACACCTCAGGGCGGCACAGCCACGACAGGATTGAGGCCGGCTGGGATCCCAGCCCTACGTGGAATATCTCTGGCCTCCCCGCACGGTGAAGATGCGTAAGGGCCAGAGAGGAAGAAAGAAATTTGGGGTCTGTGCCTCCCTGGGTGGACAGGGGCTGGTACCTGCTGTGGCAGCACAAAACCCAGTTATTGACCAATTTTGCATCAGTAGGTGCACGGGCAGAGCCCACCTGGCAGTGCAGCTCCAGGAGGAGTACCAGGAGGCGTACCACAGGCAGTGGTACAGGCAGGCCCTCCCGCCACTCACCCGGGCTGTGGGAGCACACAC
>NW_010397426.1:3546-4956 GCF_000710305.1 Buceros rhinoceros silvestris
GACCCGAGGTCGAGTGTGCGGGCAGCCCCTCCCGCCACTCCTACGGTTTATGGAGACACACACAAGCTTTACAAGGCAAGACAGCAGAGCAGTCAGCGGGAGGCAGCCCGTCCGCAGCCCCATCCCCAGCCGGCCTCAGAGGTGGCTCGCTCTGTTGAACATCAGCCGTCTGGGCTCCATGGTGGGCAGCATCCTGCCCTGCTCCTCCGTGGCCATCAAAGGCTGCAGCTCCTGTGGCTCAGCACCATCCGGGTTGCTGTCACTCTGTGACCGGTGGCTCTTAGGGCCATGGCTGGGGAACTGGAAGCAGAAGCTCTGCTCCGGCATCACCTGGCTCGCAGACTGGGGTTGCTCCTCCAGCACAGGGCAGGCGAATCTCCTGGGCTGAGGTCCGCTCTCGATGCCCGGGGGGGAAGCTATGCTCTCCAGGGATGAGATGCTTTGGTTCCACGCCTTCTGCATATCCACTGGCACGATTTTGGTGGTCTCCGAGGAGATGTAAACAGCCAGATCAGCCTGGTCTCCTTTCCACGGCAGCTCCTTCTCTGCCAAAGTGGGCGACGGCGGGATGATGCAGGGGCTGGGGCAGACGTCCAGGCTGCCTGGGGATGCCGAAGGAGCAACGGTGAGAGAGATCTTGCACAGCTCTTCCTTCCTCCCCGGGCCCCGCAAACATTGCGGAACCAACCACTACCGCGTGGCCAGCTGGCCCAGGGACACAGGAGCCACCAGGAAGGCTCTGCCGTGCCTCCAGAGCCACAGAGAACATGACTCTGCCATTCATACTCTGCTGGCTTTGGTTTTGCCCAGGCCAAGGCAATTCTGCCCCCCAGGTGGAGGAAGGACAAGCTGCCCTGGCGTGGGGGCATCGGTGCCTACCAGGAGTTGTCTTTCCCTGCAGGACCTCATTGGTGGCTCGAGCGATGAACACAATCCCTTCGTCGTCCTCTTTCTCTGTCTCTGAGCTATCGCTCTCCTCCTCCTCTGAGCTGACCATCACCAGGACAGGAGCTGCAGCCAGACAGAGGGAGTTGGTTTGGAGAATGGGGCACCCCGTGGGAGAAGGACTTGGTGCTAGGACAAGCCCAGGTGCTGTCATGACACCAAGATGGCAGTGGGCAGGCACAGCGGGCTGCTCCCACCCCACCCCACCAGCTCCCCTCATCAGGACCTGCAAAACTCGCCTGCCACAAGTCTTACCCGCCTCCTGCCAGGGAACGTTTCTGTGCGTCTTCCCATTGGGCGCCTCACTGCTCAGAGAGATGTTCTTCTGCGAAGGAAGAGCAACCGGCTGGGACCTGCCCCATGCCACCCCCTACCCCCAACCCAGGTGGCCCTGCAAGCCAGGGATGCGCACTGCCACCCCGGCTAGGTGGCAGCTGGCAGTCAGGGGGTCCCAGTCCTTGGGCA
>NW_010397426.1:5211-5985 GCF_000710305.1 Buceros rhinoceros silvestris
CTGTAATAGCCCCACCACAAACGGCTCAGCCACAGAGCCTCCCACCAAGAGAAGACACCTAAGGCTCAATTTAAGGCTCAGTGCCACACTTCTGAGCCTGGGTCTGCACCCACGTTCAGGCTGCTTTATGCTGAGTGCTCTTGAAAAACAAACGTGGGGTTCCTCCGGGGTTTGGGACTGCTTTGTCCAGGGAAGAACCACCCCACGGTAGTGCTGGCATGGTGGGGACACGTGGACGTGCAACACCCGTGTGCTCACACACAGTATGTGCAGGACGGAGTTGAGCTATGAGATGAGGGATGAGATGAAGTGCATTCCCTGCTGGCTCGGGAGCTGCAGGTGCCCCATGGCACCTCACCTACACCCCGATGGACCTCACTGTCTGCAGCCTGGGGGAGGCCAAGTCTCTGAGCTAGGAAAGGAGCAGGAGGCTGGGGAGCACTTGCCTTCTTCCTGCCCTTTTCCTTCAGCCTGGCCTTGCTCTTGGAGGAGCAGACATTATGTTTTGTGGACTTGAAGGTCTCCAGCCGCCTCTTCATGTTCTGCCGGAAAATTTCTTTATCTTGGCGCTCTTGTTTATCTGGAGAGATGAAGTGACGGCTGTAGCTGGCCTTGTACTGGCCGAGGGAGAGGCAAAGAGACACAGGGTGAGCAGCTGGCCCCAGGGAGCATCCTCCATCCCCGCTCCTCTTGCGGGTGCTGCTACTCAGCCGCACGCCACGGCCAGGGAGTGCTCACCCGCCGGCGGGGCTTGCAGAGGGGCCCCCCCACGAC
>NW_010397426.1:6116-6653 GCF_000710305.1 Buceros rhinoceros silvestris
ACCGTGTCGATCACCTGCAGTTCGAGGCCCGCGCCGCTCCCACTCTCCCGCCTGGGGGGAAGATGGAGATGGAGGGAGGTGGAGATGGCTGGGCTGGGCTACGTGCCACATCCTGCCAGCCCCGGCACAAGCCACCCTCAGCGAAGAGGGCAGCGGCAGGGGTCCAGCGAGGTCGGAGCGATGCTTGTACTCACAGGAGGTTAGTGACCGACGATTCTGACATGGATGTGCGGCTGGGCATGGAGGGCAGCGCCATCTTGGCAGCTGAGAGCACGCGGCCACCCTGCGAGGTGGGAGGGCAACGCTGGCATCGGGACAGCAAGGGGGGTGCCCTCTGCCTGGCCAGAGGGTAGGTGGAGGGGGACCCCCACCCCAGGCCAGCCAGCTCCTGTCGGGGCCATCCTGCCACGCAGCCCCCACTGCATGTCCCTACCTGGTCCACGAAGCTGATGGCATCGCGGATGTTCAGCTTGTAGTAAACGTCCCAGATCTCGTCCCGCAGCCTGTAGGCAGATTTCCGCATCAGGAGCTGGCTCA
>NW_010397426.1:6780-7292 GCF_000710305.1 Buceros rhinoceros silvestris
GTCCGCATCAGGAGCTGTCTCGGTTACTTCTTGTCGAACTGTTCCCACCTGCCACGAGACAAAGACACGAGTGGTTTGGCTCCCACAGGGCACCACCACCAGGCACCCTCTGCCCACAGGAGTCTGAACGTCCAAAGCAGTTCCTGGCTGTGCCCAGAGACACACTGCCCGGGAGAGCTGGAGGGGAGGGGCACGCTAACCCTTCTCGTCCCTGCCCAAGGGGAAGCCAGAGACCAGCGGCTCTGCGGGAGGTGATGGGAATGGGACCGGGCTGGCACAGCCACCCAGGGCACCACCACCAGGCACCCTCTGCCCACAGGAGTCTGAACGTCCAAAGCAGTTCCTGGCTGTGCCCAGAGACACACTGCCCGGGAGAGCTGGAGGGGAGGGGCACGCTAACCCTTCTCGTCCCTGCCCAAGGGGAAGCCAGAGACCAGCGGCTCTGCGGGAGGTGATGGGAATGGGACCGGGCTGGCACAGCCACCCAGCGGGAGCGCTGGCCCTCCAGGAAA
>NW_010397426.1:7385-7631 GCF_000710305.1 Buceros rhinoceros silvestris
CCCAGCAGCTCCGGCACGGGCAAGTGACACCAGCTCTCGCAGCAACTCCAGCCTCTCTCTGGGATGCTTCTGGCCCCTCTGCCTGCTGCACAACAGCAGCCAGATGGTCCCCTTCCAGATGGTCCTGCTGCCCTGCCTACAGCAGGAGTGTCCTCCAGGAGGGACCCTGCGATGTCCCCTTGGTTAGCAAGTGTTCACCATCCACCCAATGGCCCACAGAGGATCCTGGCTAAGCACTCACTTGTC
>NW_010397426.1:7765-8921 GCF_000710305.1 Buceros rhinoceros silvestris
AATGGTAGCCGTGGTGCCCCACGATGTCCTCCACTGCTGCCAGAATGTGGTCAAAAGCCTTGAGTGAGGAGAAGAGCATGAGAGCAGTGGCAAGGGGGGTGCTGAGGCCGTGCATCGCCCTCACCCAGCCCCAGCAGCGCAGGGAGCCGGGCAGCCTCCGGCGCCGACACCTACATGCTCATGGAGCTCCTCGTTCAGCGTGGGCTTGTGGTGGTCACTGCGCTTCACCTTCAGCCACGTCACCAGGGGTTTAATGGTGAGGCCCTGGAATGGTAGGAGAAGGCAAGGGAAAGACTGGGAGGGCAAGAGGGTGCATGGCTGGGGCATGGGGAGCAGAAGCAGCAGGCAGTGACCGGGGACAGCAGCTGTGCCAGCCGCGCGTGCCCCTACCAACCTCACCCCCTGCAGCCAGAACTTAGGTGGTGGTTCGGTGTCCCAGCAGACAGCGACTACATTGTACTCCTCCACCAGTCCCCCCTCCCCCAGGCTCACATCCATCTGCCCTGCAGCTCCCCTTGCTGGGGCTCAGCAACCCCAGAGCCAGGGGCCATCAGCAGCTTTGGAACAAGAACAGCCAGGCCAGACACCTGCCACTGCTGCTCTTGGAGCCGCTGCCAGGCCAGCGGGGAAACAACACAGGCCATGGTCTCACCATCGCAACAGCCGTCACGATGGTCCGTCATACCAACCTGGAGGTACCAGTAGGCACTGAGGACCAAAGGTCACTTGAAAAGAGGTACTTGCCCCAAGCACATGTCCCCAAATGCCCACCTGGCCCCCAGGCCAGCTCTGGCCAAGAGGGCAGCACTGAAGGAGGGCATGGTGCCCATCCTCACCTGCACAATGACAGTGAAGAATACCACCACGATGGTCGTTGCCACAAAGTAGTCCTTGGCTTTCACCTTTTCCCTGTCCAGCAGGATGACTAGAGCGAAGGCCACGGCCCCACGGAGGCCACCGTATGACATGACCACCTGGTCGATCCTGTCCAAGGGGATGAGGCGGAAGCGGTTGAGCACGCAGGTCTGGAGGACCACGCCTAGCAATGAAGGAGAAGGCGAGCCTGGAATGCCAGCAGAGCCCTGCCTGCTCCTGGAGACGGGGAAAAGCCCCAGCCAGGAGCAGTGGCTGGGCTCGTGTCTCAGCCTTCCCTCGC
>NW_010397426.1:9081-11819 GCF_000710305.1 Buceros rhinoceros silvestris
GGCTGCCACCAGCCGGCAGCGCCGCAGGGCAGACTGACCCACAGCTCTGAAGAGCAGGATAAAGAAGAGGGTGCCCAGCACCAGTGCCGTGTCCCATGTCCACTTGGAGGTGTCCACAGCTGAGATGCCCAGAAACATGAAGATGATGGTCTCCGAGCTGCTTGCCAGCGTCTTCATGGTGTACTTGACTGTGGTGCGAGATTTCTGGGAGATGTTGGCTTCCACATACTTCTTGCAGCAGATCCCACAGAAGGTGACTCTGCAGAGGGGGTGCCCAGCACCAGTGCCGTGTCCCATGTCCACTTGGAGGTGTCCACAGCTGAGATGCCCAGAAACATGAAGATGATGGTCTCCGAGCTGCTTGCCAGCGTCTTCATGGTGTACTTGACTGTGGTGCGAGATTTCTGGGAGATGTTGGCTTCCACATACTTCTTGCAGCAGATCCCACAGAAGGTGACTCTGCAGAGGGGCAGAAGGAGCTGGCATGACCCTATGGAGGATGAGGAATGTGCCTGCCTCCCGCTGCTCAGCACCGCAGTCCTGTCCTCCTGGACCCCCCCAGGGATACCATGGTACTCACGCCAGGATGGAGGAGAGCGAGACCATCTCGGCAGCGAGGTACGCGACATAGGCCAGGAGGAAGACGAAGAGCGGCTCGATGATGCGCACACGTTTGGTGAACCGCGTGATCAGGGCCAGGAGGAAGGCGAAGAGCAACCCCACAGCCGTGCCTCCCAGGCTCACCAGGAAGAAGGAAGCTGGTGGGGGGAGAAGACTCATTTGCACCAGGGCTGGCCAAGCCCCATGCTCCCACCCTGGTCCCCTCCAAAGCTTCCCATGACGACAGCTGATATATGACCACTGGGATGGAGACGACAGAGCTGTGGTGCTCAACGGTACGACAGCACCTGTGCTTGCCCCCCACCCCTCCACACCAGAAAAAGAGGCGGATGGGCTGGTGAGGCACATACTCACCTACCCCCTTCACGTAGTCCGTGGCGTGGATGTGTGCTGGGCCCAGCTCCACGAAAGAGTTGAAGACCTTGTACAGCACCTGCAGACAAGACAAATCCCTTGGGGAAGGCAGGCTGTGGCAATGACTGTCTTGAGAGGGGCAGCACCTGCAGGCAGGACGAACCCTGCAGAAGAGGCACCACCTGCCCCAAATCTGCCCGGCGACACATCTCCTCCCAGCAGGCAAAGTGCCCCAGGGCCAGGAGAGTGAAATGACCAAGAGAGCATGGCATGGGTCTGCCCCCTGCTTGAAGATGTCACCTCTGCCCATCCTGGGGGACTCCAGCACCCTGGCCCATGTCGGGCTCCACATTAGGGTCCCCCAAGCTCCAACTCACCACGGTTACAGCATCATTCAGGAGAGACTCGCCAAACACAATGATGAAGAGGGTCTCATTTACATGGACCTCCTCAAAGACGGCCAGCACTGCCACGGGGTCCACAGCCGAGATAAGGCTGCCGAAGAGCAGGAAATCCATCAGTCCAGCTTTGACGCCTGGATCTGCTAGGACAGAAGGACCAAGCTCAGGCTGACCATCTGCCCCAGAGCTCTTCTCATCAGGTTGAAAGAAGCCTGTCCCTCATCTGCTCCCGGCGACTTGGCTGCAGCATCCCAACTTGGAGAACTGCGGGCTGAGCCCAGGAGTCCTCCCAGCCCTCTAGGTCCCCCAGGCAAAGCAAGGCTCAGCACATCCTTGCTGCAACATGAGAAGAACTGGGCTTGGATGTCCCCCTTGGCACCCAGGAGCCACAGCAGCCCCACCTCAGGAGCAGGCATCAAGCCTTTCCTCAGGGCTCAAGAGAGCTCAAAACACAGCCCAAGCCTGGCAGGGCCAGCAGCGCCAGCCAAGGACAGGGAACACAGCAGCGAACCAGCAAAGCTGGCCAAGGGCAGTGACAAAAATAGCAAAGACATGAGTCAGCCCAGTGCTGAGCAGGGCCCGTTTGTCCTGCACGCCTGACAGTCCTGCCAGAACACCTTTCGCAGGACACCAGGACCCCGTTCCTGCTGTAATTCCTGGGAATCCACCTTGGGTTGGGCAGTGGGCTCTGATCTTTGCACCTCCACCCCATCTTTTGGGGACGCAGCCCAAGCTGGGCAGCCCTGAGCACCCACCCATGAGCCCGGCTTGGTGCAGCCCCCAGAGCGCGGTGCCAGTAGTGAAGGAGTTCCAGAGCGTGCCCACCACCGCGTAGGTGAGGATGGCACCGATGTTGTCGAAGAACAGCCGGCTGGGCATGAAGTAGCCCGAGTCCAGGACGATGGGGGGCAGAAGGAAGAGGAAGAACATGTTGGGCTCCAGCTGGTACTCGGCTTTCTTCGCCACGGCCAAAACGATGCCCCCAAGGCCCAGCCCCAGCAGGATGAGGAGGCAGCTCTCCGGGACAATGGACGTCACCTTCCTCGACAGGTGGAAAACTAGAAGGAAAGGAAGAATGAGAGCATCAGCCAAACAGGCACGTGGACGGAGCATCCCAGATCCATGAGCTGCACAGAAGGGTTGGCTGATGCACGATGGACCCCAGGGAGGACAAGGGAGGACCTAGGGTTGCTTCATGGCCTTGTGCGAGCAGAAGACCTTCCAGCCAGCTCCCAGTCAGGATTTCAGGTCCCTGACTCTTTGGGATCTCCCTCTCCTCCTCAGCCACTGCCTAACAAGCCAAGCAGCCAGGAGTTTGCTTTTCTCGGCCTCTGCTATCTGCACTTAAAGGACAGAAGGAGC
>NW_010397427.1:0-265 GCF_000710305.1 Buceros rhinoceros silvestris
TGAGTCCCCCAGCCAGAACGGTCACCGTACTGCTGACTGAGTCCGCAGGAGCCACCGCATGCCCGGGTGCTGCTGCGCAGTGACACGCTGTGCCCGGGGAGCCGGGCAGTGCCAGCCTCCGGCAGGATGTGGCCCAGGGCCAGGACAGATTCGTAGCTTAGCTCCCCCTCTGCAGGCACCGGACAGGGACAGGGCTCAGCAAGGCTGAACAGCTCCGGGGACCAGCCAGAACCACCTCCTGGTGACCCTGCTGTCAGTGGCTGCC
>NW_010397427.1:497-2028 GCF_000710305.1 Buceros rhinoceros silvestris
GAGCGGTGAGCACGCCACCGTGTCACAGCAACCCCCTCCCGTCCGCCAGCCCCTCCGCCACCTCCTGCTTTGGCTTGTCAAAGCACGGAGCGGCTTCTCTTCGCAGCCGTGCTGCTCAGACACGGCCAGATTGCCAGCGCAGGAGTGCACCAGAGACCCTCCCATGCATCTCCTCGCTGCCTCTGGGCTGCCAGGACAATGCCTCAGCACCTTCTAAAAGCAGCGCCCGACTCAGACAGTCCCCAGGAGAAAGGGGACAAGCCTTTCACTCGCTGATGGCTCCTACATGCGTTCAAGCATCCCCTCCATAGCCCTGCCCCTCCACCACGCACAAACAGCCCACGCAGGGCACGTGGGAGGGAGCCAACAGCAACGGCCAGCCATGGATGAGAGGGACTCATGGTGAGCTTACAGCCAGCAGCTGGTGTCCCCGGTTTTGCCTGCCTTCACCCCGCTCTGGCTGTGCTCCAAAGGAACTGCTGCCCCCTCTGCACTGACCCTGGGGAGTGGGAAGGTTCTCAGCCCAGAGCTGGGACTGAGAGCTGGGAAGGACAGCAAAGAAACCATCAGAGAAACCATCAAGGAGGAGGAGGAGACCACCCTGCCAAGAGCTGCACTGTGCTGGCACCTCAAGTTCCCTTTGGGTGAAAGGTGGGAGGGAGGAGATCTGGGAAACAAATGGCCCAAACCAGGACTAGCCACAGGGTGGGGGTGTGGGACTCCTTCGCAGGCTCCCACCTGAAGGGCTGGGGAAGAGAAACACCTTCAGCCCAGCAGAGCATCGTGAGGAGGAGAGAGATCCCTACAGACACCTGCCTGCTTCACTGCTGCCACAGCTCCTGGCACAGAAACCTCCCTCTCCACCTCCCTGATGCTCCCAAAACACTCGGTAAGGGTCAAGAACTGCGAGTTTCTCCTGGGTCAGCTCCCTCTAGCTGTCACCAGGTCACTGGGAGCCCAGGGAGGTCCCACCACATGAGGGATAGCACCCCAGACTCCAGATCCCATGCTAAATTCATGGAAGGTTTGTTAGACAAAGTAACTGCTCACCTCGGCGTGAACCTGAGACACCCCCTCCCCAGGCACCTCCAGGTGCGCCTTGGCGAGATCCTCACCCCGAAGGACAAGACACGTACGTCCTCCCACACGCTGAGCACCGGCAGGTTTCAGTGTCCCGGACTCCTGCGCTTTGCCTCGGGAAAGGCGAGCTGGCGTTTGCCGATGGGTCAGGGCCACACCTGCCCACGTCCTGCGCTCTTCCACAGCTCCCCCGCTGGAACAGCAAAACGTCCGTCCATTGGACGATGGGCAGAGCGGGGTCAGCCCGGCAGGAACAAGCCACACAGAGCTACAGTGTTCTTCCAGCTCCAGCCAGTACCTCCAGTGAGCACACAGGAGCAGGACCCTCCTTGCCCTGCGGGGTTCAGGCTTTTGGCTCGCACACCTCCAACCGGCCCTCTCGCAGGGGCACCGAGAAGTGCAGGCGGAGGCGCAGGAGGAGGGAGCAGACGCACCCGCGCTGCCCGGAACC
>NW_010397427.1:2142-2789 GCF_000710305.1 Buceros rhinoceros silvestris
CCCCGCGCTGCCAGTAACCCCGGGCTGCACTACACAAGGTCCTGGTTTCTTCAAAGCTAAGGAAAAGCTGGAAATTCAAAACTAACCGCAGTATTTTCACACGTGCAGGAAGTCCGGAAGTCAGGAACTTTGTAAATACCGAGTTCAATTTTATGGTCACAGGGTTCAGCTCAGCACAAATGCTGGTGGCGAGGTGTCGGGGACCCTGTACTGCAGAGCTTGAGCCGGTGAAGCAGCTGCTGCAAGGCCTTTAACCCACAATTTCCTGCTCCAGTATCCTACCACCTTGCCCTGGAACCCCCAGCCACCTCCCAGGCGGTGCCAGGCTGGGTGACTCTCACAGCCCACCCATTCTGTCCCTCACCCGGCTTCAGCAGCAGCAGCAGCACACATCACCCGGGCACTGCCACAGCCCGTCCTGGAGGCCCAGAGGGCCGCTGGGGTCCAGCCACCACGTCCCGTGTGCCGCTTCAGCTCCGTGGGCTGCTCAGCTCCAGAAGGTCCCTGGGTGAGGTGGGGAGAGCTGGGCCCAGTTTGCCGCAGAGGTGACGTCAGTACCGCGGGCTGAGCTCCAGCCTCAGCCATTCGGTCCAGAACCACCAGAGGGCAGCTGGAAACGTCACAATCCACAGCCACGCCACCTCAAC
>NW_010397427.1:2840-3480 GCF_000710305.1 Buceros rhinoceros silvestris
ATTCGGTCCAGAACCCCCAGAGGGCAGCTGGAAACTTCACCATCCACAGCCAGGCCACCTCCAACACCCCATTTCCCAGTGCCCACTGTAATCCAAGAGACCCCACCACCACCCCCTTCTGCCCCTCAGGTGTGATGAGGGGAGTGTGACATCTCTCCAAACCGCTTCCCGCTGCGCAGTGGTCACAGCGGCCCCCCCAGCACTCATGGCAGAGAAGCTGGAGCCATTTGGTCCTCAGGGACCTGCTCTCAACCCTCACCTTGATAATTCCAGCCCAAAACCTCCTCGCAGTAAGGAAAAGCCTTTAGGAATTTCCAGGGACCGCTAGATGAGGGTAACAGACAAATGACCCACCTTTGTCACTCTGAACCTGTGACAAGAGGTAGCAGGCAGCAGCTGAAAAACCACAGGTCCAAAACCACAGAGAATGAACGTACTCCCCAGGGTCCTCAAAGCCAGGCAGGAGCCCTCCGCAGCACCAGCAGCTTCATTCCCCAGCAACTCTCTTCAAGCAACAAATTTCTGGTTTATCCAGGTTTTTTTTTCTCGCCCTAAACCCATGATACGATTTTTATCCCACCTCACTAGAGTGAGGAGTCGGTTGGGTGGCAGCAGCTGACAAGGGAAGAAGAGGGTGGCG
>NW_010397427.1:3534-3885 GCF_000710305.1 Buceros rhinoceros silvestris
CCCTAAACCCAGGATACTATTTTTATCCCACCTCACTAGAGTGAGGAGTCGGTTGGGTGGCAGCAGCTGACAAGGGAAGAAGAGGGTGGAGGCGCTGGACATGCCAGTGTGTTTACACCCGGGCAGCAGGAGCTCTGCGATAACTTCGCCCTGAGCTCAAGCCCGTGCCCTGCTACCAGCTTCTTGCACAATCCTGGACAAGTCACTCAGGGCAGGAGTTCACGGGCAGCTCCACCAGCCATCGCTCCCTGCTCCTCCTCTCCCGGGCTGGGTTTCAGGAGTTGATTCAGCTCACGGCAGGGACAGATCACCACCGGGAGAGAGGGGACAAAGCCAGCAGGCATGCACCGC
>NW_010397427.1:4016-12677 GCF_000710305.1 Buceros rhinoceros silvestris
CAGGAATGCACTGCCAGGAGCAGGGGCCAGCTTCTTCTGCCAGCTAGAGCAGATTTGTTCCTACTTTCATCACTTTAGGACTGTTCTTCACAGTCTGGAAGCAGCACTTGCCTCTTTCATGCCTGATCGTCTCTATCTCACTCTTCACCCTCACTAGCAGGAAGGGCTCCGGGCACCCCAGTGGTGACTCACAGTCCTCGGCCAGGAGACCAGGGATGGAAGAGGAGCCACAGCAAGGAGTATTTCTCAGAGGAAGCAGAGAGGAGCATAGGCAGCAGCGGGAAGCGAGGACAGGACCCCAGGAGCACCCCATGGTGAGAGAGAGGCTGGTTCGCAGGAGTTAAAGCAACAGGAAGGCTTGGTCAGGGCGGTGCTGACACAACAGCTCTTGCAAATCCCACTCCAAGTCTGTTTTTAGAAGGAGGTAGCTGCTACCAGCTGCAAAATGAGACCTAGATGGTGGCCAAGAAACAGAGGACTCTGCTGCCTCTTGGGAACCCGCCAAAATCATCGGACTGTTTTTAGCTGCAGCAGCACACGGCAGAGACAGCAGGAGCAGATCTGCCAAGCAAAACCAAACCCAACAGCAGCACTCGGCGCTTTCCAGGGGCCCTTCAGACTAACTCCAGCCGGGTCCCAAAGAGCTGAACTTCCGTCGCCGCTGGAGGACAACAGCCTGTTAAACTTGACCTCGTACAAATCCAACCAGTGCACCCCAAAAACACTCTGAGGGCTGAAGCAGAGCACATCAAGCACAGAGATCTGCTGGTTCATCTGGCCTCGCGCACTCACCTTGTCAAATTGCCCTGCCAGGAGCCCTCAGCGAAGGACGAGCAGGCAGACATAACCTCAGCAGAGGGCGAACGCTGGTGAGGTCCGTCCGTGGCCCACAGGAGATGCCACACGGCTTGGAGAGCAACAGGCAGCGGTATCTGTGGTGTGGGCAATGCCACAACCTGCTCAGGAGCCCAGGTGACTCTGCAGTGCTGTTAAAGGTAAAGTTGCTCCAAAAAGCTCTTCTCCTCAAGGTCTTATCAACGTGCTCATCTTTCCTTACCCACCAGCCGACCCATGCGTTAATAAGGGCCACACCCGTTCAGCCAACAGGCCTCAACTTGCACATTTCAGCTCTGTTGCAAACAGCACAGGGTGAACAAACGGGTTCATGCCATTTGTCACGACAGCATATGTGTGCTTACCTGGTCAGACTGCGTGCGCGCTCCCCCCTCCTCCCTAAGCCCCTCACTACAGCTGCTCCCTGCCGCCTCCCTTGCAGATGTTCTGGCATCAGCTTGAGCATGAAAAACAGGCAGCAGAGTCCACTAGGTGACCAGGAAAGTCCCTGCAAGATGCCAGAGCTCTGTGCGGTTTGTGAATGTAACGGGCTCCTTGTACAGCTTAGTGGAGCAAATGGGAAGGATGAGGAAGGGAACGCGCAGCCGAGGCAGGGAGAGAGGCTGATCCCTGCACCAGGGACAACAGGCAGCTGCTAAGGATACCCTCGTTTGAGCAGCCAACAGAAGCAAGAACTCTGCTCACTACCCGCTTTTAAGTGAAACTGATTTAGCATCAGGAGCTGGAGGTTCACACCAAAACCCAGGAACCACTGACCCAGCCCAGTGCAGGAAGAAGCGTCAGTTCAGCAGAAGAGCTGCAGAATAACCAGAAGATTTCATGAAGGAAATGAAACGTGTATCCCAGCCAGTCCAGCCCCTCGGTGTCCAGGCAGCCTTCGGTCCTTGGCGCCACGCTGACACCTTCCACCAGCAGTTTTTGGCCCTTTACAGGAGACGCCCTGAACACAGGTAGCAGCTGGGTAAGCAGCCAGCCCAGTGTTTGGGTACCAACTGTGCCAGTGGGCAGCTACAGGGACCTCAAGGACCATCCCACAGCCCCGAGCCGTGGGCACCTCTCCAAAAGGGTGATTCTCCTTTCTAAGAGCAGGAACTCGAGGCAACTCCAGCTCAGGCCATGCTGCTGTCATGGGAAATGTCAAGTGCTCCCAGAGCTCTGTGTTCAAACCTGCCAGCGGGAAGCGCCAATCCCAGAGGGCAGGAAGCAGCGGCCTGCTTTGCCCACCTGCTTTGTCTTCACACGCCAGGGAGCTCTTACAAGAAGCTCATCTTCATCCAGCAACACGGAGCACGTCTCACACCCCTGGTGGGAGAGAGACCTCACTACCGAGCTCCAGAGAAAAAACAGGCTTGCTGTGAAAAAGCCACCGGCCAAACTTGCTCAAGTGCTCCCAGCATCTCGTCCTCTGGCTGGACTGGACAGCTGTGGACTAGCAGAGGCATGGAGCTATCAGACAGGCACCTAAAGCAAGGCAGGCAGCAGCACTGCTGGCTGGAAAAGATGCTTCTGCATCATCCTGCACCTTGGGACTCCTCCAGAGCCAAGTTGAACCTTGTGGCACCGATTTAACAGCACTGACTTCACCCTGGAACCAAACGGACCCTCACGACAGGAGCGGCATTGAGCACTGCCCGAAAACCGTATGCAGAGGGACCCGAGAGCTGTAGGCAACCCCCTCGTACGGGGGCATCCAGAACAGAAAAAGCGTGACAGGGTCACCTGCTCCTCCGAGCAGCAGTGCTAAGGGGTTCACCCTCCACTTCAGAGGCAGTTTCCCACCTGATTTCTTGCAGCCAACCCCTTGGTCACCAGACTCGCTGCTGGCTTTAGACACAGGAGTTGGGTTCAGCTGTTCAGTGGTACAGGAGCCCAGCTCAGCCTGCTGTGAGCCCAGGGAGCAGCCACCGCTGCTCAGCGGTCATCAAGCATCACAAATACCAGCAGTTTTCAACTGGGAGCCGCAGCCTTACAGCCGAGCCTCCCCCCAGGAGACAGCAATTAAAACCTGACCTCCAAAGCCGAACAGCAGCATTAATCGCTATGAAAAGTGAAGAAACCCCTGTTCCACACTGAGTTTTTGGATTACAACACCCACAAGTCAGCTTCTTAAAATCCAAATGACCTTTAATTAATGTGTTGGGAATGTGGTTTAATAATTAATACAAGTTACGCATCAACAGCGGAAGACTTCACCGTTTCTTTGGAGAATTAATAAAAAGGTGTAAAAATGTCCATGCGCTTTTGGGGGGGAGATCAGTATGGTGTCGTTTGTTCCTTCAGGGTTTTTGCTCTCTGCCCGTGAACAGGGACCATCGGGAAGCTTCTGCAAAGCCCAGCATCCGGACAGAAGAGGTACAAGAGCCCAATGCCCCCCAAAAGCCAACTTTTAATACTTGGGAACCCACACAACAACAAATACTTCATTTACAAACCACCGCGCCCTCTCTTCAGGGTTGGGTCTGACAGCAAAGATGTCACCTCAAAGATGAGAGCCACCTCAACAGACCCAAGGGCAGCAGCAGAGACAGGGAAGACACAGACTGACAGGATTCAGCACTAAGTAAAGACCCAGACAAACTCGCAAGGAGGAGAGGGGGGCTCACAAGGGGTAAAAGCCACCTTGACGAGTCCTCCCCACTCCAGAGAAAGACGAGGGAAATAACTACCCTCAGGCAGGCTTGTGAAGATACTTTACGTTTAATACATCTGAAAAGAATGCATATACAAAGAACTTAGACATGGAAAAGCATTGGTTCACACTAATGAGCCTACAAGGAATTGGAATTTTGGAAGATGGAGAAGATTCCTTAAGTCTTAAAAAACCTTTGAATTTGCAGCCAGAATCTCTGTTTGGTAAAACCCCCGCACCGCTGCGGTGGGTCTCTGCGAGGACCCTGCACGCCATCCTCAGTGGGCTGGAGCCCATCCTACAGGGTCGAGGATACTTCAGAGCAAAATGCACAAAGAGGGGCTTCCCTGGACTGGTCCCTACATGGTGCCACACTAACCACTAGACCCCCCTCCCTGCAGCTCCCTCTGCCTGCACAGGTCTGCCTTTCCACCCCTCCCTGAAGCCCTCCTTGAAGGCCATGCCACCAAGAGATGCACCACCAGTGCCAGCTCCAAAACTCATCTCGGCACGCGCCAGGTCACTCCCGAGGGTCCAAGCAGCAGCGTATGTGCTGGTCAGCGTCAGCAGTTAAGGGTTAAGGGGTGGCAGAAGATGGGTTTGTTAAAAGCCAACTGCATCAGCCGGGCACACTCCACAAGGGGCGGCTACCTCCTCATCGTGTGACAGAAGCGCATGGTGTCAGAGGTTAAGGAAGAGACTGGCCAGCTCGTTTCAATCTGATGGTGCATCCAGAGGAAAAAAAGGGTTCTCCCATTCCTAAGGCTTCATAACTTAGAGGATGGGGCAGAAAGCGATGATGTGCCCAGCGGAAAGCCAGGGGGAGAGACACAAGGCAACTTGGGAGGAGATGCAGATACAGGTTCTACCCTCCTCCTTCGAGGAGCACCAGCTTGGGATGTTTTCCTTTCCTGTGTTTGTTTTTAGTACTCAAGTCTGCTCACAGCCAGGCTGCGGGCTGGCTGCAGAACAGCCCCACACCTTCTGGAAACCAGAACCAAGTCTTGCCAGAGCGGCACAAGGGACAAGGCTTCGGTACAACAGCCCAGAATTAGTCTGTTACAGAAAATACCACAAACGTGCCTTGGTTTTCAACAACAAAAAATTAGAAACAGTAAACAAAATAAAAACCTAGTACTGATCAGTGTTCTCTGGTAGTAGGTAATTACTCAAAATTAACTAGTTTAACTGAACTTAGAGGGCACCGGGAATAAACACTAATATTCTCGTCTCACTGGGGGATGGTGGGGGGAGATGGGAGTGCAGGGCATCTGTCATTATTGCGAAAACAAACTTGAAAATTTGTATCTTTAGTTTGATTCAATCATTGCTTTTAGTATGACATCAAACACCGGCTTTGCGGAAGGGGCTGTGGAGGAGGGACGTTCATAGCAGCACACACCTGCGGGTCTTCTTCGGCTCCGGAGGCTCCAGGGCAGCCAATATCGCCTCGTCAAATACATTCTTTAGGCCTTTCTGGAAAGGGGCAAAGAGAGAAAGGGGCAGTCTCATTTTTGAGTCTTCACACAAACAAACCCACAGAAAGCCAAGCTGCAGCCAAACCCCTCCACCAACAAGTCGGGGTTTGCCCTCCACAACTGCCAGAGCCTCCTTTGCTCAGCCGGGCTCCATCTGAGCCGCGGCGCTATGGGCAGCGGTTCCTTAGCACAGCATCCGATCCTCTGACAGGGGACGCGGACCCTTGGAGACCAGACCAGAACATCTCACAAGAAGCCACACACACGTACCAGAGTCTGTCCTTAAGGCTACTGTCACAATTCGTTGGCTAACACGTTCCACATGCTAATGACAAAGCAGGAAGTGCTGCATTACATGGAAGAGCTGGGCCTGGAGCACACCGGGTACAGCAGCGCGGTGTCGGGGAGAGAAGGGACAAGGCGAGCATGCAACCATCAACCTGCCCGGCACACACCCTGGGCAGGCTGCCGGCCCCAAAGCCCGGTGGTGAGAAGCAGCCAGGGAGAGCCCGGAAGCTGTGCAGGGATCGGAGAGGCCAGGCTGGGAGGAGTGCAAAGCGGATGCCGTATGTTGTGTTAGGTGTTAAACTGAAGCCAGGAAATCGGAATAAAGCTTCATCAGTCACTTATACAAACAACTGCAATTTTTAATTTCAAAATTTAAAGACAAGCTACAATTGATGTTTTCTCCTTAAAACAATAAAAACCAGAAGCATGATAGTAGGAAGCAGTTTTACATCTTACAGAAACAGGCTTTCAGGATCTACCATTGAAATGAAGAGCTCTACCATGTTAGTGAAGGCAAGAATTTTAACAGTTCAGAAAGCAGTAGCAAGTACATTGATATTTCCTTCCCCCCGAGGACTGACAAATACTCCACTACAGCACAGACAGCCAAAGCAACAGCAACAGAAAAACATCTCACTGCACAAAGGAGAACCAGAAAACCCTTCACATTTCAGCGCTTCATGTACTTTTGTCATGCAAATACAGTTAACAAGAGTCACAAGTAGAAATTGAAAAAAAAAACCACCCCTCCTTTCTTCCAGCTGGATTGAGGAAGATCAGACATCCCATCTTAAGCTTTTGATCTTTAAATAAGGGTGTCACCAGATCCTTTCCCCCAACAGCACGAATGACAGAGCTACCCACATCTGGCCACCCCAGCAGCAGAGAGTTAAGCGAGTCCAGTTCGTGTTCCACAGTCACAAGGTTTTACTAAAGACCGTAAGGATCGTTTGCGGTCCGAGCGCTAGTACAGAGGTTGCTCTAAGGTGGTTAAGCAGGCACAACAGCTTTCAAGCATGAGAGTAAGGTGGATTTATTCTTTTTTTTTTTAACCAGGTTTCTACAGTAGTGGGACAGAGGAAGCAGCAGCAAGAGGGGAAGGAGAAAGTTTAGAATATACAGCACTTCCTTTTGGGCTGAGTTTCCGGAGGCTCGAGGGCAGCTAGGATAGCCTCATCAAACACATTCTTCAGACCTCTCTACAAGACAGAGGGGAGGAAAAAAACAGCAGCCAGGTTAGAGGATTAGAGAATAACAAGCAGATACAAAGAGCATTCAGGACAGACCAGGCTGAATTCACAGAGGCAGTCAACAGATTTACTTTGCGAAGAAACAAAGTAGATCCCAGGAGGAAATCTCATTTAGGTGACCCAGAAGTCAGCGTCAGAGACAGCCAGAACACGTGACAGACCAAGTCAGACAGAGTGACCACCCAGAAGGGCAGGGACACAAACACAGCAGCTGCCGGCGAGAGCACGGGGGTGGGAGGGGCCGCACAAACGATGGGGGTTTCTGGGAATAAACCCAGCGGAGAGCAGCTCACCCCACCACAGGGATCCAAAAGGTGCAGCGAGCCTTCGGCAGTCACCCACTGCGGACAGCAAGGGCCTCAGGTGCACAGACCTACCGCACCCAACCACCCCCATGGCAGCTAGTCCGGAGCAAAAGCTCCACGTGCCTCCTCTGCTTCGTGAATTCAGCCCCTGAATAACTGAAGATCTCCAGACAGCTGGAAAACACGATCTGGGATCGAAGCAGCACCTCTGGTAAGGCACTGCCAGCCTCAGCCGGCAGCTGCCAGCCTTACCAACACTGCTGCTCGGACATGGAAAACCAGCAGGGAAACGGTGCATTTCAGTTATTCGCTTTAGTGACCAAAGCCAGCAAAACCACTTGAGTCACGGGAAGGCAGAAACTGTGTTTGGATGGGAACAACCACGATCCAACACCAGCCGAGGAGCCGGAGCACTGCAGGGAGTCTGAGGGGCTCAGCGGAGCGCAGAGCATGCGCTGGTTGCTGCAGGCACCATGGGAATGCCGCAGCCTGGTAGCACTCCGGCACCAGGCTGCCAAGGTACACCCAGCACCAGGAGGGAAACCTGGCTCCGACTGTGCTAACTGGACTCGCCTAAATCTACTGTCACGATCAAAACCTCTGTCAGTTCTGGAGCACTAAGCACACAGAAAAGCTTACAGGACTTCCTGCAGACAACTGCAGTCTCTGCAAAAGGAATTTTGGGGTTTTTAACCGTTCAAATGTAACTGGTTTCTCCCTCACAGGTTGGACTGGATATACCCCTTTTAGAAGGTCTTTAATCTTGTTTAACTGAAATAACACAGGAGATGCCTAAGGCAATTCCATCTGGCAGAACTGAAGTCCGTCAGGTTACAGGCGAGATTACACTTGAGGGAATCACTGTGTTCAACCTCCCTGTAGCTCCTACCGCCACTTTTTTTTTTTTTCAAATGAGCTGCAACCCAGGCTGACAAAAGAGCCAAAGCCTTCAGCTAAACACTGCCTGTGTGACGGCTGAGCACTAAGTCGCTTTTCCTCCTCGGAGAGAATCAGGCTCTAGTATAAACTCAATTACGCGCTGTCGGATTAGGAAGCTGGGCAGGACGAGAAAACAGGCTGCTACTCGGGGGCTCCTCCTCTGTCTTCCTACTGCACAGAAGTCAGGCTGTCCAGGAGAACAGCATTTGGGATTTGTTTTGAAGGACCTAACAAAAAGTTGGGATAAGAGAAGAGGAGGAGAAAACCCAGGGGACAGGGACAAAATAGTTGTGAAATGCGCCTGGGGTTAACAGCCCAGCTGAGAGCAAGGAGCCGCGTGGAGGGAGCTGTGTTGACAGCTCCACACCGCCGGTAAGGCAACGTGGCTCCTGCCCTGGGAAGCAGGTTGAGCTCAGGCTCCTTCTACCCCACTCCCATCATGGACAGCGTAAGAGACTATAAATCCAACTGTGCCAGAACTGTCAGCATAGCACTGTGGGGACAAAAGCTCTGCCTTGTGTTCAGTACCAGCCCTGAGCTCAGAAAGTCCCTCAGACGTTCAACTCCAACGTGTGACGAAGCAACAATTGCTGGAGTTGTGACCCGTTTCAGTCCCCATTTCCCAACCACTCGCAGCGGTACAGGGCTCTGGCTGCAGGGAAGGTCGAAGTGCCCTCAGCCTGAGGCAAGGGGGGATGGACGTGACCCCCCACTGCTGCAGTCACCAGACTCAGGGAGAAGATGCTCTGCCTTTACAGACAAGGCTCAAACTTGGCCTAAGGGACTCACCTAGTACTTGCAGAACATCGACTATTCCACACAGACAAGCAAATTCTTCCTCCTCGGGTAAAAAAAAAAAAAAAACAAAAAAAAAAAACAAACCAAAAACCTGCTCTGGCTCCGTGATTTTATGGTTA
>NW_010397427.1:12727-22090 GCF_000710305.1 Buceros rhinoceros silvestris
AAAAAAAAAAACTAACCAACAACATGCTCTGGCTCCGTGATTTTATGGTTACCTGCTACTGTGGTGTCAAAGTCATTTGTAAATGAGTTGGGAAATAAAAAAAAACACCCTGGACTGCAGAGGTGAATGCAGAGATGGAAGCCAAGGTAAGGAGAGACTGAACTACCCAGCTGAGTCTCGCTTCAGTTGAAAGCGGCTACTACAGCATTGCCTTGCAGGTAGGAAAACAAACCCCCGGGCAGGAGAGCCGGCTGCCTTCCGTGTCCAGCAAAGCTGCCTGCTAGATCTCTGCTGAGACTTCCACAACCCTTCACAGATAATCTACAGTTCTGCTGGCAGCTATTGCTGACAGACCAGGAAAAAGGTGTTTTGTGAGGGGAGCCAACAATGGAGGAAGGAAGAAGAAGAGAGCAGATGCAAACCGACTAGTCGTCAGGTGAGAAGGCTTCTGAACCCTCCTCCCAGGTTACGCTTGGCTCCTAAAACCACCAAGGGCTCTAGGAGCACTATGCTCTGGAAGAAATTCGGGCTGAGCTTCCAAGCGCATAAAGCCATTCTCTGCCACAGATACAGTTTAGTCTATCTGGAAACAAAAAGAAAGGGTAAACACTGACATTTGTCATCATATCAGCTCTCACTCCAAGCGCTTCCATGCAATTTGAGCAGACTAAACATGGCAAGAGTCAGGCTACAGAGGAAAGGGTCTCAGTGAGCAGTACGGGACGAGATGTCCTGGTACGTATTTATCTAACCAGCAGCTTCGACAGCCTGGTCAGCAGCAGCAGTCAGGGTGTGCCAGACCCACCTCACATGGTATTTTGGGACTGAACAGATCTCAGAATTACAGCTCAGGCACAACCCTCAGCTCGCCTGTGGGCGGGAGGGAAGCACAGCCAAGGCCTCCTTTTGATCGGGGATTCCCAGGATGAACCGCAGTGGGCCCCGGCACACCTCCAGCACAAGGGTCCTGCACAAACTCAGCAAAAGCCTCTTCCTTCTCAGAAAACAGTCAGGCAAACCTCTCTTAGAAAAAAAGGCTCAGGATCCCAAGAGTCAACATGCCATGTGGGCAAAGAGGGCAAGGGAAGCCAACGACAGGCGCTGTGGAGCTGGGCAGCCGAGTTTGTGCTCAAGATACTGGAGGTGAGGGCACAGCCCCAACTGGAAAGAGCGAAGGGCTCAATGCTGTGCGCCCCTGGGCCACGCTCATCAGGCAGGGACAAACTTCACACTGCAGCGTGAAGGAAATTGTTCAGGAGTCACAGTCAGTTCTGCAAGTGCAGGCACGCCGGGCTGCAACGTCCCGGGGCACCCCCAGCCGAGGCAGGACGCCTGCGAGCTGGTGGCTCCATCCACCCCACCCACTACTCCTGTCTTAAAGGGTTCCTGGTTCCAGGCTTCCTGGCCTCAAATCAGCTTCTCCTGCACTTGGCTTTAGACTCATGCTCACAGGTCAGTTCACACATCCCCACATCGATGTCTGAAGAACTATTTGTTATTTTTTGTTTCAATGGAACTTCCACCTTAAGGCAGACACAGGAAACGGCTCATCACCAACTGCACAGGAAGAGAGAGGAGCTCTCTGCTGTGAAGGCTTCTAGTCTTAGCTGACTTCTGAGAGGGTTTTTCTCTGCCTGCTCTCCTCAGCAGCAAGGTGTGTTCTGTGTCCTAACCCCCTTGTTGTCCATAACACCCCTTCTAAGCACTCAACAGCGTCCAACACGAAAGCAAACAGCGAGCGCACCCCCCTCCATCACCCCTCTACACCAGGCCTAACCTCCGCAGACTGATTTTCTTTCTACCACTGCCAATTCCTCGTGCCTCAGAACAACAGGACAAAGAGAAAGCTGCTGCGGCACCAGCAGAAACAGAGCTCACACCCTTTCATGTCCATATTGAGCTGGTTTTCCCTGTAACTGAAAAAAAAAAGCGTGCATACAAGCAAGCGGAAAGGGCGCAAGGCCAAGCCTCACCTGCGTCAGCGCAGAGCACTCCACGTATTTGACAGCCTTCAGGTCCCGGGCCAGTTTTTCAGCCGTCTCTGGAGTTATGGGCTTCTGCTTGTTCTTGGCAAGTTTCTCAATTGTTGAGGGATCATCTCTTAGATCAATTTGGGTCCCAACAAGCAGGAAAGGAGTCTTTGGACAGTGGTGAGTAATTTCAGGGACCCACTAAAGACAGAGAAGACACAATTTTTGTTACTACCCACCCAAGATACCTGATCAGATGGTTCTGAAATCACCGCAGCAGCTCCCTGTATAGGCAGAGTTTGACCAACCTTTTCTTTCACATTTTCAAATGAAGAAGGAGACACCACAGAAAAACAGACCAGGAATACATCTGTCTGGGGATAGCTGAGGGGCCGTAATCTATCATAGTCTTCCTGACCTGCAAGAGGAGAATATTAACACGGGATTAAAGCCAGGCAACGAAAAGCTGCCCCTCGCCAGGGTCAGAAGGCATATTCCAGCACCACGGCATCGCTGGGACTAATCTCAACTCTTCAGCAAACTCACGAGCCCTGAACCCAGCCCCTCGGCGGTCTGGGCTCCCAATGCAGAGGTCATTCAGTTGCTTTGTAACAACGAGCTGCTCAGAGTTGCAGGAGAGCTGGAAAGTCTGGCAGGAGCGTGCTCTAGCCCCTCTGTAGCTCAAACACCCTCAGGCTCCCCAACACTCTTCTCAGTCGTAACAAAATGACGCACGACGTCAATCTGGTTCTAGTTGAGGTCTTCTGCACCTAGGCCTCTGTCAGAGGTAACATGCCACCAAATGTCACTACCCTGCAGTGGTGGGGGGAAACTAATGTTCACTATGAACGCATGTTCTCTAGAACATTCTGACTCATCCTTACGAGCACCCAAAGATGTGTCCTCCAACCTGCAAGAGGAAGATGCTGCTGTCACAGGTGACAGCGTGCCCAGGCCATCCAGCAGCGCTCCCTGAACACGTGCCACAGTCCTGGTGTGGGCTGTGTCCTGGAAGCAGCGAGGCTCTTCCCTTCAGATCTGGAAGGGAGGGGACAGTCCCTGCATAGACCCAGCAGCCTGACTCCACCTGAGCATATCCTTACGCTGCCTCCTCTCCAGTCAGAAGCCTCTGTTGTAAGGAGCAAACCTGGCACTGAAGGAGCTGCTGTATTTGTTGGCAATCAGATCAGAAACACTCCTTCACAGCGCCTCAGATGTCACCCGATGCTCTGTCGCCTATCCCACGGGACAAAGATCCCGAAGGAGCTGACGCTACACCGGGGACACCTCGGTGGAGAAGATCTACAGCTTCAAGGTGGAGGTCGAGAGGGCCTGTTACAGCCGCCATGCCTGGCTGGACACAGAGGTGCTAAGCATGGACCAACATCTCTCTGGAATTCACAGACTGCTCCAAAAAGCTTTGTCTTCATCCAACAGGTTCAAAACAAAGGCTTTTGTAACTGGACAGTTAGTAGGGGAAGTTTCACCCGCTGTTAAATCCCACAGCTTGTGCCAGCAAAAAGCAGGTGACCTTTAGAGAAGAAAAGCCCAGCTCCGAAAGGAAAGTCTTTGTGTTATGAGTGCGTAGAGTCACCTGCAAGCACTGCAGCCACGCGGGGAGTTTTCAGAATCACTAGCTGGGATCCTGCGCTCCTGTGGACAGACAGCACAGCTACAGACCCAGAGGAGCCCAGCAGAAACAGGCAGAGAAGGACCTAACACAGCTTGGTCCGACGCTGGGCCCAGAACGTTGCAGTTGAGTACTGGGCCCTACAGCAGCCACACAACGTGGGTCAGGAAGGAGCCTCTCTTCTCCCCAAACTAGGGACTCTGCGGCAACTAAATCACGTTTGGGAGAAGAGTGTGAAGGGCCAACTGAAGCTATAGAGGTTAACTGGAAGCATAAGATTATTTCATTAATCAAATAAGACATGACGCATCTGTAAGAACACAGCTGGAACCAGACTAAGTTCTCTCCAGACAGTTTTAGATAACGGCTTATCAGCTCGGCTCTCTGGAAGGGCTCTCGAAGGACAGCATATGACACCAGATGCTGCCATACCCCCCCAGGTGTTACTGCGGGTTGGGGACAGGGTAACCGGCAGCTGAACCAGTTTCCACCCTTTCCTGCCACATTTTCACACGTGTGATGTGTGTAGCTGTGTAATCACCGCCCATTTCTCCAGCCAGAAGCTGAGATACAGTCTAATAGCCACAAACAAAGACACCTGCAGATTTACTTTTAATTGTAGAAGGCACACAGGGAAAGGGCTTATGGAACTCCACACAACACCCCCATTTCAACCACGTTAAGGACACAGACATGTTACATGCATATCTGAGATGCTCTAATGTTAGTCGTTCCGTCCTGACATCTTGTCACAAAATAAGCTAAACAAAACCCACGTACAATCCACATATTTGATTCAACACAATTCTTTCCTTAAATTCTGTTCAAAAGATAGAAACCCCATTTCCTCCAGTTACTGCCTAGATCAGAGGTGGAAGTTTGAACCCTGCCCTCTGGTGTCACAAAACAAACCAGTTCTAAAACAAGAGGAGGTGGGCGAGGGGGAGGTGGTGCTGGTGCTTGTTTTTTAAATGAACTCAATTTAGCAACTCCCCAAAAGTCAGGAAAGAAAATCAAGAAAGATTAAAAAAACCCCAACTGTATGTCTCCATGTTCAACATCACCTCGACCAACTCTGGGGCATCACAAGGACACGAGCACTTGGTTCCTCACCTGCAGTATCAAAGAGGCCGAGGGTGTAAGGCTCTCCTCCGATCATCACCGTTACAGCATAGTTATCGAAAACCTGGGAAGAGAAGAGAAACATCGTGGAGGATGTGAACAAGCCATCTCCAACCCACCACCTGCTCACTTTGCCAAGCCACCTCGCATTTGTACCAGAGCCACTCGCACAGGGCAAGAGCGGCTATCAGGCTGTTCCCAGGACCGTTCCATTCGGAAGAGGGGTGCAGGAGCTGGTTCATGAGGTATCCAAAGCAAAGGCACACCAGGTACACCACTGGGGTGCCGCAGGGTAAAAGCCACTAAGCAAAACACCTGCACCAGCTCTTGCCTCTAACTGCAGAGAAGTTCCCCACATTGCCACGGACAGGGCAGCCTTCGCACTTAGGCTGACACAGGAGACACGTCCCCACAGTCAGACCCAGTGAACTTCAGTCCTGCCCTTCAGGGCACAGACCCGAGTCCTCTGACGTTCACCTTCCTGAACATCTAGGGAATTCACTAGAGTCCATCTCTCCACAGGAGTTTATCCTCCATCTTTGGGGGAGGTAATACAGCTGGTCAAAAGCTCACTGTCAAATTCACTGTCAATCCACACAGAGAATCCAGCTCCAGAAGACCAAGTTACAACATCTCTGTGCAGCACCTGGCACAACCGTTCTGTCCTCAAGGGCAGACCCGCTGCGCAGATCAGAAGTTAACACCACCAGAAACGCTTCACTCAGTAACTTGTTCCCAGCACAACTGAGCATAAAAGACCTCCCCAAAACCACCTCCACCGACACCCACACGCTGAGCGTTAAGGAGAACACGTCTGAGGGCAGGACCCTTCACTGCAGTAACTTCAGAACTGCAACAGATGGTACTGCAAAGAGCACCTCTGACAAAAAAAAAACCCTTCCCACTGCAAACCAGCCCAGCCTGTCCCTGCAAACTGTGCTGTGAGGTCACTCGGCCTCACTGGGCTGAGATCGCTCATCAAGAGGGAAGCTCAGCTTCCACACGGAACTGAAGCCTGAGCAGCTGCCACTGCTGAAGTGAGCCGCAGTGTTGAAGAGGCCAGCAGTCCCCTCCACAGCTTTCCACAGAAGCGAGGGAGGGAGGGATGTGCAGAAAGAAGCGGTCAAAGCATCTATTAACAGGGCTTTAGGAAGGGCTTAGGCCCTCGAAAAAATCCCACTGAAAAACCAAGCTAAGACCAGTGGGATAGCGCTTCAAAGCGGAACTTCCAGGAGCCCAGACCTGCCTCTTCCCACCTACCCGCCCTGCTTAAAGCCGTACCTGACACCACGCTGATGTTCTCAGCTTTTCACAACCCCCCCGTGACTGAGAAAGCAGCTCTAGCCCTGGCATGGCCAGCCCCACCGCATCAGCCAGACGCAGAAGACCAGCTCTCATACTATTTGGGTTAGCATTCCAGATTCTGAAATCCTGCAAGAGATGTCACCATGGACCTCTGTGCCCTGCAGCCCTGCACCGAGCTCGCCTCACTGAACACCTGAGTGTCCAGCTGCAAATACGACCCTCTGGCTGGAGGAAGGCGGAGGCATTTCACAGAGTGTGTTCTATACACCACAACTTCAAGATCCCAAAGGACCAGTCGGGATGAGAACTCCTCACTGCCAGGGACGAACAGGGAAACGGCAGCTCCGCGCTGACAGTCAGAGCATTTGCTCTTCCAGACGTCAGAGGA
The DNA here is from genome assembly GCF_000710305.1 of Buceros rhinoceros silvestris. Taxonomy (NCBI): domain Eukaryota; kingdom Metazoa; phylum Chordata; class Aves; order Bucerotiformes; family Bucerotidae; genus Buceros; species Buceros rhinoceros. The sequence continues at coordinate 19,143 of NW_010397427.1, forward strand.
TGGTCGGCAGCTTAATCCCCCCAAAGACATCTCCTCATTTCCACCCAGCAAGAAGGAGGTTGATAGCACTACCTGCAGCTGCCTGGCCGGGGATCAGCATATGCTCTCCCTCGTCAAGGACTGTTTAAGCCCCCCATCTGCAAAATGGATTTGTAACCTATTTGTTTTCTTTTAAGGTACAGCCACCACTGCAAAGTTCTGGGGCACAGCCCTAAGGAGGCCAGGGTCACAAAGCCTTCAGACAAACTTGGCACCTACGTTCTCCCAGCGCAATCCCAAACAATGTCACCCCCAGTTGTGCGGACAGGCTGAAATCCAGAGGAACAATGAGCCCGACAAGAAGCTTCAACTCCTGCCAGTGCCACACAGCCCAGCCTGCAGCACGAGCTCTCCTCTCATGGGACTCACACCACATCTGCCACCACCCAAACACTGCCAGTGCCCTCCCATGTTTTTTTGAGAACAGCAATGACATCAAAAACACCAGCTGACAAACCACGTGTGGTACCAGTATGAAACCCACCTCCCACCGGGAAATACCCTCAAGAAATAAAGGGCTGCAAAACCCAGAGCCAAGCGAGAGAAACCAACCCAGGGGTCTGAGCTGGAGCATCCTCCACTGATGGTCTGGCCATGCTGCTGCACAGGTACAACCAGTTCACACAGGCCACTCCAGCGCCTGCGCCCGCAGAGCAGCTCTGCTTGCAGCCAGCCCATTGCTGTCTGCTCCACTGGACACCCCCAGGGCAGGACGGTGCCACCTTCCTCCCCAGAGCGTTCAGAGAAGCTCCTGCAGCTGCATTCCCCGGGTCTGTCACCACGCTGCCTTGAGCTGCCACCAGTGTTTACCAGGGTCTCAAACCAGCACTTTCTCTCCAGGTTCTGATCCTGCTTAAATGTTTCTGTTCAGCAGCTGGAGTCCTGCCCACTGCACCCCGGGATCCTCGCTCAGGCACAGACACCCTGGAGACACAAAGGAAGCTCTGTGACTCTCAGCCTGCTTTCACCTGGGAACAACGTGTGCTGCTGTATTTCTTTGCCCAGTTATCAGAAGTTTGAGCTGGAATATCAGGTCACTTCCCAGTTTCCAGAGCCTGAAACACGCCTCTGGGCCTTACACAGAATTAGGAACAGGCTTGTGATATCCCCAGAGAAGAGAGTTCCTCAAGCTGTGAGGTCTGGAGGTAAAAACCCATCCAGGAACACGGGACGGTTTCAAAGGGGGCTGTCAGTGAGCCCTGAACACCCCTCACTGGCAACTACCTTCGAGGAGCTTCTTCCACGTGGCTTGTTAGCAGGGATTCACGACAGCACTACCATCTGCAGAGCAGCAGGACTGACGCAAAACACACAGCTTAACATCATCATGTTTTTCGATATAATTAAGGGTCGTGTCACTCTGGGTAAGTATAGAAACACCCACTGCCTGAACTCACTCACCACTTGCATTTGGTCTTGACCACAGAAAACGGCCTAAACAGGGCCAGGAGACTTCCACTGGTGCAGCACGGGACATGGTTCTCCTAAAAGCACCACGGCAGGATACTTGACACCACCCTCAAAAACTTGAGAATGACAAAATGCCGTTTCAAACACAACTTCTTCTCTAGCAGCCCATAACAGAGGACCAACGTGAGAGAGCCTGAACTTGGGTCTCCACGCCCTCAGGTTCCCAACAGAGGCTCTGCACCCCACCGGAACAGCCCCAGGTCTGAATCCTTTCACCTTCCGCTCCTGACCCCCAACTAAACACAGACATTTTCATTCTGTGCAAGTCTGTCCTATTCTGAAGGAACCCCAATCAGAGCAGCTGAAGCTCTCTGGACAGCGTACAGAGCCAACACCTCACACGGAGGCAATGAAGGTCCCTGCAACTCCTTTTCCACAAAGAGGACAGTTTAAGGAAGTAGCTGCTCAGAAAGAACTATCAGCTACCCGACATCTCAGAGGAGCCTCAGATGAGTCTGTTCTTGAAGCTGCTTTATAATGGTGAAAAAGATCATCGACCCGTTCCCCTGCAGGTGTTCGAGCTCTGGCAATGCATTTCCAGACCCAAACCTCTCTGAGGCACCAGGGTAAACTCTTCAGTTTGTGTATTAGTAAGAGATGGCCTTTTCCAGTCCATAACAGAGAAAAACAGTAAAAAGATCCTCCAGATGTCTGAAGTTTTTTTGCAGCGACCTCACTAAGAAGCGGAACCACCTCGGTGTCCACATCCTGATCAGGCACAAGCAGTAGCAGGAAGAACAGCACTTTTCCAACAGAAAGATAACGCACATGCCTCACAAGCAGTCAAACCACTCCCAGCTTATCCTCAGGCACACCAGGGGATTCAGCACCTCAGGAAACGAGCCTGTGAAACTCAAAAGGCTACTCAGCAAGAGTCTACACACAAAGCTGGCCAACGTCTGGAAGCCCAAACGATTGAGACTGCTCAGGCTAAACCCAGACACAGGGCTTGTGCTTGGCCAAAGTTAAGCCGCCACGCTCCGTAGTTCCCTGCACAACCTCTGCATCTTTCAAAGCTGCAGAGCACACATGAGCATCAGAACATAACTGCAGTCACCAGCTACTGCACAGCATGAAACATTACCCGCCTGAGCATGAAGACGGGCAAGAACTAAGAACTGCTGCTGCTGCTTCCCAGCCCTAACAACTGCAAATTGTCTTGTTCACCGAGTGCAGCTGCGGCCGTGGGCCAGCAGAAGCCCCGATTCCACCAAGCAGTCAAGCAGCAGGACCTGCGCAGACACCGAAAGGCACCCGGCACTACCAGGCAAGGCAAAAGGCCAGACCCACCGATCGTTACTGTTCCACTCTGTGTGAGTCCGTCTCCAACTGGGAAGCAGCCTCTAAGAACCAGTATCAAGGCACACACACCAGCATGGTCAGTTAAAAAGGCAACTCATGCTGCCATACCCCATGATGCCCGAAGAGCGGCTGGCGCC
>NW_010397427.1:22187-24920 GCF_000710305.1 Buceros rhinoceros silvestris
GGAGCCGTTCTCACACTTACCGTTGGTACATATTCCGACGGGAATTTATTTGTTGTGTAAGAAATTAGGAGACAGGTTTTGCCAACAGCACCATCGCCCACAACTACACACTTGATCGTCTGCATAGCTGGTCTACTGGAGTACCAACTCCAACGATAACCTGGAAGAGAAGAGAGACAGTCATGTAGTTAGATGTTTCTCATTCTCACTAGGTCGTGGTACGTGTCACTGGAGAGCTTCCATTGGAGCCCAAACCACTAAGGGCACGTTTGGGATCTGAAACAAGACGCTCTTACAGCAGCTGGCAGATTCCTTCCCTCCATCACACACCCAATAGGAAGCCGCTCATTTTCCCAAGGGCAAATACCACCTCCCTACAGTGAGACCCCTGCCACTGCAGCTGAGGGCTGCTTGGGCTGGCCCCTGTCCTGTGCTGCCACTGGGCAGACTCAGTCTCTAACACACAGAGCGATTCCTGCCCAGTCACCTAGAGGTGGGCAAAAAAGGTCTTTGGGCTTTTCCAGACTGTGTTAGATGCACAGAAGCACCCACTGGCTGCACGGAAAGTGTAAGCTTGGGTCTTAACAGCTGCTCAGTAACACACCAGCCTCCCCCAAGCTCTTCTGTTCAGAGCGCACTGCGGTGAAGGAAGCTCCTGCTGCTGGGTTTTCTGCTGAGCTCTGAAGCTTTGTGGGATAAAAATAAGCAGGTACAGACAGAAATAAACACGATTAATTCCTCCTTCCCTCCCCTTTTTAAGGCCTAAATACAGTTGTAAATCTTTTGGCTGAAGTTTTCCCTGACCCCCCCAGCAGCGCTGAGCTCCTCAGTGGGACAGGCGGCTCCTCTCCAGACACGACCAAGTCACGCTGCACGCAGCCACCTCAGCTCTGTCCCAGCACAGGCTTTAGCACATGAACTACATTGGTATCTGCCATCAGCATCTCCTCCAAACCTTAGACAGCTACCTCCAGTGCCACACACTGCTGCCCTTTGTTAGCACACTAATTAGAAGAGTTCCAGGCCTCTGGCCATTCATGCACATAGAGATGTAAAATCCTGACTCCAGCAAGCTCACGGACAAAGCTCCCACATTTCCGTATTATTGGAGTTACTGTTATTTACAGCAGCAAAGGCTTTCAAACTGAGCATCTCCCTGCCTGGGTGTGAGGGGAGAGGATGAGACACCCGCCACAGAACCTGTACCCTGGCAGAGAGGACAGTGCTTTAGCCTAGCACGGGCATTGCCATGGCTCTCGCTTTTGGCTATCTGACTCAAACCCTGAATCGCTCCCTCCTGGGCTGGCACCTGGGCACCTCCTGGGATTTCACTTCTCACGGTGACCCGGAAGCACAGAGCAGTTCCAGGTTTGAGTGTTCTGGTCATAGTGAGCACCACGATTTGATGCTGCACATCACACTTGCAAGGAAAGGTAAGTGCTGGTGCCTCAAACCAACCTCACAGCACCAGCTTTTCTCCAGCTGCTGCTGTGGGGATGCTCAGAGCCAGCTACCTTAACAATGACCATCCTCAAAGTTCCCACTAACAGCATGTGTAGGGGAACACTGGTCACCACAAGCCAGGGAGAGATCCCCACACAGTCAAATTCAGGGAATGGCAGCAGAGACTCTTCCTCAGAGCAGGACACCAGCATCTGGTGCGTGACACACTCACACCGCTATCTGCACACACAGAGACAAAGGATTTGTGCGGGCGTTATCACCAGCCCTCTGCCTGCTGCTGTACCTCGGTATCAAAACAACCAAACCTGTGGGTTTATGCAGCTCTGCACCACACAGGATGACCAGCAGCATGCAGCGATCAGCTCGGCTGCATATCTCTCAGTAGTATCAGTCAGTGCTGCCTCAGCTGTGAGGACGCTCACATCATAGTGCCACCAGCACGACAAGGCAGAAATCAGAAAGCCACATTTTAGAAGTAAAGTCACCAGAAACAACACAGGCAAGAGAACAGAGCAGCTCGGTCCAAATTCAGACAGGCTTTGCACTCAGAACAATGGTGGAAAGGGATGACTCACTTGCTAAGTACATTTCAAAATGGAAAACACCTTGGCTAACCCACCCCAGCGCACTCCGACTAAACCCAGTCTAAGTGACTGGTGTGTCCCACCAGCTTCCCAGCCTCGTGCAGGCCACCTGCTCTGGGCTTTGCCCAGACCCTGCCGCTCAGCCGCATGCACGGGCAGAACCCTTGTAAGCTCCTTCCAGAGGCAACGCACATGGTACAAAATCACTCGCCACACCGCATTTCCCAGCCCCGTTTTCCAGTTTCAGCTGGAATTCACTCAGGGCATTGCAGCTCCTGCGGTCCTCGACCCCCCCAAGCACCGTCACAAGAGGATGAGCCCATCCAGCATCCTGTTCTGCAAAGCCATCCCTTCAGAGACACCCACGTCCTCTTCCTCTTGCCCCAGTTATTTCTATTCCCTTGTTTACCCAGAATTTGCAGGTTACTCCTCTGCTGAAAGCCAGCCTTTCCAGAAGGCACAAAACACACCCGAGGGAAAACCCAGATTCTGCAGCTCTTCCTCAGCTCACTGCAGCGCCCCAACCCATGAGGAATCACAGATCTCAACGGCAGTGGATGCCCTTGCACAAGAAAAGCTCACACACACCTTACAGAAGGATGTGTTTAAAACCCACCGCTCCAGTTTGCGCTCAAGCAACACCACGGAGCCACGGTACCTGAAGCTGCACCATCAGATCACACGC
>NW_010397427.1:25032-26179 GCF_000710305.1 Buceros rhinoceros silvestris
CTCCGTGCTTCTTGCCCGGGGACCCCTCCAAGGGCTCTGGGCAAGGAGCTGCTCTTCCGTGGCACAGGCTTGGGTCGGAGGGTCCAGCTGGGCCAAAGCACAAGCTCTGCCACGTGCCTGACGCCCCAATAGCCCCCTTCCACAGTCAGCGCTGACTTGCAGCAAACCACCAGCTTTATCTCCACGATGACTCTGGCACAGGCAAGACCACCAGCAGCGAGGTGCACGAGCAATTCCTACCACATTCCTGGGGTCACCCTGCCCCTCTGGTTCTCTCCCAAAGGGCTGGCGTGGTCCCCAGCACTGATTCAAAGGGGTTCTCCCCTCCACCGGGGGGTGGGTGAGAGGCAAAGGCTCTCACTCACCTCCTCCTACCAGCCCAGCCGACCCTCGTGGCACCCAGTGCCAGGATCACCAGGCCTCACCCCAGAGCATAAACCTGAACCACACAACTGGGACCTGGTTGAGGCGGGGTCAGTTGGTTGGGTTTTATTTCTAAAGGAAGAAATCAACAAAATGGACCATGAAAACCTCTGAACCGCCCCCTCCCCCCTCCCCGAAGTTCTCTAAGTGACCACCACATCTCTCACGTGGTGGTTTAACTGGGCACGTTAAATGCATCTCCGTCTTTACCTAAAGGAATTCCCTCACCCTTTTTTTTATGGATATATCGCTTTACCTTTAAATGCTGCAATAAGAGAGCCTAAGCCTTAAACAGATTGAGAGACTTAAGCACAGGCCCCCAAAGCCTCACCAGTGGGAACAGGGAGCTGTTGGCTAAGTTGTTTTACATGGATTAGGAGGTTTTCTAGATTAGCTGGATGAGCTCCTTTAAGTTTTCCACTTCTCAGAGGTCCTCAGAACACAGCTGAAAACAAGCTCCCTTTCAGGGAGCCTGGATGCACCATCCTGGGACCTGCTCTTCGCAGGAAAAGCCTTAAAGACACATCACTGACTTGTGGTTCCAAAGTCACTTAGTGCCGCGTGAGACAGGACTAGAGAGTAACTCATCCCCAGGGTGAAACACCAAGGGAGGGAGAAGCAACGACATTAAATAAGGTTTGGGTTTGTTCCCCTCTGAAGCAGCCCAGTAAAAGCCAGTCTACACCACAGCCCCCAGCAGGACTAGCAAACCCTTTTCAAGTCT
>NW_010397427.1:26303-30914 GCF_000710305.1 Buceros rhinoceros silvestris
AGAACTGAAGCAGACTGGAGAGCACCGAAGTCATCCCAGCCCGAGCACAGCGAGTGGATGTGGAGCCACGTAATGGGCAGCCAAGCCCAGCAAGAAGAGCTGATAAAGACCGGGGGAGCAACGCGAGTCAACAGGCCTTAGTCCTGCTCAACAGAATCCAAAGACTCATTTGAGAAAAGACTGAACTGATTTTTTTCAAGCCTCTTTGTATTCCACTCAAAATCTTCAGTGCAGTACGTGGTAACTGATCACGCCTCTAGCATTTGTTGGATTTTACCTGTCCAGCATGCGACCCCAGCGGCAGGACTTCACACAGCTCCGCAGTATTCCAGAGCACCCTGGACATGGCAGTTACAAAGCCTGGAGAACCTGTCGAGCCCGCACATACCCACCTGATGGACACTGGCTTTAAAGCTCAGTCACGCTTTAATTAAGGAGCTGCAGTCAGGCTTAACCCCCAGAAGCGGCAGCAGACGTGAGTGCTGCGGGGACGCTCACTGCTGTCTCTGGTGGGTCATCCTCCCTGGGGCAAAGGACAACCTGGAGCCACACACTTCCCCCCCAGGCCTGTGCGTGCACCGAAGGACACTGAGAGATGACAAAAGGCTGGAGGAACCCCTGTACCTGCAGCAGGTCTCACCGCACATGCACAGGTTGCAAGTCAAGCTGTCCCCAACACACCCCAGGGCCAGGGCCCCGATGGTGCAGGGGGTTTTCCCATTGCCACACAGGATGCTGTTACTGCGGGAGCTCTTTCCTTCTGAAAGCCACCCGTAACGCAGAGTAGCAGCAGGAACCGCTGGCTATGAGGGATTCAGGGCAACGTTGTGGGTCTCAGCACTCCACAGCACTCCCTCCTGATCCATGAGGTATGAACCTCCATGCTCCTTAACTCTTGCTGTACAGAGCAGGGACCACAAACCTGCAGCCTCAACGTTCCATTTATTTTTAAGCTCCTGCAGTCTGTTTTCAGGTTTGACCGTGTACATTCTCCCAGTCAAAGGAAACCGAGCTGTCAAATCTGTCTACACATCCTGTACCCGCTTCCTGTCGCGCCTCAGCAGCCCCACGGCTTCCTCTTTCAGGCAGGGCTGAAACTGCTGCCATTTCATCACAGGTACCGGCTGCACGCAGCCGGCTGGAGGCACCAAGAACCATTTCACGATGCTCTTTAGTGCACACCATTAACTCGAGGCAACACTTAGTCAGCCCATCACGGCTCCCAGCTCCCATTGCTCCACATGGCGAGAAAACAAAGAGCTGTTTCTAAAAACTAAGAATGAGACCATTTTTTTATTTCCCCAAACAACGCAGAACAGGTTATTCATCCGACTCCTGGAGGATCAAAGCATGCCAGAGTTCACAGAGAAAGCAACAATACTCACAGGGTTCTGCTCGTGCCCTGTGTTAACTGCTTCTACCCTTCCGTGCTCCTTCCATTTCCTATCTCACAAACCCCACTCTTCTAAATGATTTGTTTGTATTGATAATTTGTTCCTCAACTAAGCACAGCCATTTCAAGGCACCCACCCTCGCCCCATGGTTTCAAGCTCCTCGCTCTCTGACACCTCCTCTATCCCTACTACAAACAAACGCTTTTGCTTTTCAAAGTGATGAGTGTCCCAAATCGGGGGCACCAAAGGGAAATAATCAGCTACTGTGATCCCAGCCGCAGTGTTTCCCCACCGGAGACACCCACCAGCACGATATGGAGAAGGCACTGGCTCCGTGCTGGTACCACAAACCTCACCACACAGATCACTGCACACAAGGCCCCACTTCTCTGAGGAGATCACAAACCACTAACGGAGAGACTGCACCAGCTCAGCGGTCAGCTGGAGGGTTCAAAGCCCTCGGACCTCTTGGTACGCTGCCAGTGTCGCAGAGCTGCGATGCACAGCACCAGCAGACGCCGCGCTCTGATTAAGAGCTGAGCTTGGTGGAGAAAGATGACCTGGCACAGAAAGCTGCCTTCTTCATGGAGTTCTCACCCCAGAACGGAATGGTTCTGCCGCTTCTAAGCTGGTAACATGGTAAATGAAATTTAAAAGATTATGCTCTGGACCACCTGGAGCCCAAGACCACCTGTGACAGCTCAGTCTGCTGCAGGCCACAAGCTCGAGATGTAAATGCGTTGGCTCCCAAAGGTTCTGAGCTGAGCTTAAGGCCTCAGAAGAGCTTAAAAAGGCTGTTAAAGGACAAACGGGCCCAGGAGCTCAGAACAGGCAAATCAAGAAGTCCAAGGCAAAATTTGCAAAAAGCAGAAGGGAGGGGCTGATCCTGACATCAGTTCAGGATCTTGAAAAAAACCACCCTTTTGGAGCGTTCTTTAACTGCCACTGTCAAGTCAGCCAATCCTTTAAAGCCTCCCTCAGAATTTGCACAAGGAGAACCATCTCCTCAAAACAGTATCACTTCTTGCTGTCCGTGGACGGTGTCTAATTAGGAGACATGTGGCCAAAAAAGCTCAGGGGTGCTACAAGTTGGTGTCCAACAGACAGCAGCATTTGGGTAGAGAGCCCCATCTGCAGCCGGGGAGACTGATGACAGCAGGGCACAGTGCTGGGCTCCATCCCACCAGTCTGCCCACGGCCACAGCCATGACCTGCGGCTGGACGCAGGAATGGGAAACGTTGAGGCAACCCACAAAGAGACGATATCCCCATCACCATCACCAACATAGCTGGACCAGTACCATCACAGACCGAACTGAGCCCTCAGGCCACTGTTGTGGAAACCCACAGAATTTCCCATCAGAGGGAATCCCTCTTTGAGATAAAGCTTGTATCTGGAGTCCTGGAGCATCCCTACATCTGCCACTCGACAGAGCTTGTGTATCTCAACCCCTCTGAGGTCTAGAAGCCCCTGTTCCTGGGCAAGTTACTATGATTACTGAGGGAGAAACAAGAGATCTCTCCTCAAAATGGAACTGTCTGACATCAGTTGGTACTTCTATATTCAATGCAACTTTCCTTTTTTAATTATGAAAGAACCAACAGCCACTTTGCACATCTTTGTAAAGGCTCCTCACAACAAAGAGTTAAAACAGAGCTAAACACAGGGTAGGAAGTGAAGACGGCCGGGGGGATTTCAGAAGCCAGTGGTACCATAAGGCGGTTCAAGTTCTGTAACTTCGAAAGAAGAGGAAAACCGTGTCATCCCATTTTCATGCTAACCTCGGAACGAGCGAGCTGCCCATGCAGCCTGCTCACATACAGGGTGAGATGCAGCTGGCCACAGCACGTACACCGTGGGGCAGCCGTGCCCAGTCCATCCTACCCCTCGACTCAGAACAACTGCCTTGACTTTGTCACCAGCTCAAGAGAAGAAAGCAAAAGTGACAACTTCTGTTAGCGCTCTGGTTATGGTTCCACCGTCAAAACCACCCGCGAGCACCGGGAAAAGCTGCCCCAGATTAAACTCCAGGAAGTACGTGGGCTCCCAGCAAGTCCTCTTCTGTCAAAGGCCATTTAAACTCACGCTACTCTTCACTCTCCTGCTCTACAGGAAGCTGGTTTACGCTACCACACAGCAAAACCCCCTCCAATATTTCAATACTGCATTTTAAAACCCACCTTTATTAGCTTAGTTTCCTACCGTTAATATTTTCAAGCACGAGCTGTCCCTATGCTCCTGCTTGCACATCACAGCGCACCCCAGCCTCTCCCCAAACCCAGGGCCAGCTACTCCCAGTAGCGGTCAAACAGGCACCGGCAGAAGTTCCCCTATTTGGGGGCACAGTTATGCATCACGGGAAGCCCCTCCGGGTGCACGGATCCCCCCTCATCCCCACCACGGGGGTTCCACGCGTAGCAGCGGATTGTCCGAGGGCTAAAGAGATGAAGGTTGGTTAAAAACACGGCAAAAGCCACTTCTCCCAGCCACTGAGCTACCCTGGAGCTCCTATTCCGACGAACGCAGGAGCTGAGACCTCCCCAGCACCAGGACTGAGGTGGGAGGAGTTGCCCCGCACTCACCCAGAGGGAGGAACCGGATCCCTGGCAGAACGGGGGACAAGCCACCCGCAGCACTACCACTGCAGCAGTGCGACCAGGAGCCTCGTGGGCGACCAGCAGCTTCTCAGCGGTAAGTAAATACAAAGAGGCTCAAGAAGAAGTACCAGCCCCCAGCCCAGGATACAGAAGAGGATCCTTCTGAGAGGAACTTCAGCAAAGAACACTTCACAGGCACTCAAAAAAAAAAACCCGAAAATCTCTGAAAAAAAGAAAATCTCTGAACTGGAGCGAACTGCTCAAGCGCACCAGGGTAAACCACAACCAGAGCAACCCGCTGCCGAATCCGAGCCCAGCAGCAGCCCTCCCACTGCTGCAGCGAGCTGTTTACCAACCACAGCCAGTCCAGTGCAACCAGCCACACCAGTTTGCAAAGCGCAGATCCTTCTTGCCTTTCATCAAAGCTGCAGCAGCACTGTCATCACTTCCCCCCCCCCCAAAAAACGTTCATCGCTGGCCAAAACCCCAGGGCAGCCTCCCAGCTGCGCAGCTGAAAGTGGCTTCTCACCAACCCAGACAATCCTGGTGGCATCAGCTACGGCCGCGGGTCTGGCACGGCAGAGACCCTCCCCCACGGCCAAGCCCGGCACCCGGCAGA
>NW_010397427.1:30948-31734 GCF_000710305.1 Buceros rhinoceros silvestris
CCACCCGCGGTTCTGGCACGGCAGAGACCCCCTCCCACGGCACAGCCTGTCAGCAGGCAGACACCACGCAGGTTCAGCTTCGCTCTCACGCTGTGTTCACTCAGGAAAAACCTTCACCCAGTCAGTTTGGTCAGAAAATACGCACCAGGAGGACACGGTGGGGGCCCAGGCACAGAAGCCCGGGTTCCGCTGAGCTGGTACCTGCACCCCCCTCCAGAGAGAAGGCTCCGAGAAAGCCCCACGTTACCGTTTTAATAATGATGTGGGGTTGGTTTTTCCCAGCTCTCCTGCCCAGAATCACACCACGATGTGCAGAAGTGACGGGGTGAATTAGCAGCGCAAGGACTTAAAATAGAACAACAGGGTTTAAAAGCTTTTGCAAAACTAACTCTTTGTTTTCTCTTTATCACGCGTCACTTGTGTAGAAGAAAAGTCAATACATCAAGAGAAGGAGAGCTGCTCCACTGAGGAGGGAACGGCCAAACCGTGTTTTGAAGTGTCAAAACTCTGGAAACAGAAGCATCACCATCTGAACCTCCAAGGGGTGTAATAAACCTTTATTGTCCCAACAGCAACACTGAAACTTCGCTGCTTCTACTCCTTGTTCTGAGTCTACTGCAGCCCAGGGCTGGGTGAATAAACCCGGTTCTTCCACCCAAGACCAATTTAAAGAATCCCCCCCAGACACTAGGACCACCTTCTCTTACTGCCACTTCTGGCGCTTCTCTCCAGCGTTTACCTGCACCCTATCGTAACGGTGCGGCAGGGGCCGCCGGGGGGCGCGGC
>NW_010397427.1:31992-34044 GCF_000710305.1 Buceros rhinoceros silvestris
GGGCAGCGGCCCATGCGGAGGAATGGCTGTACATGCTCCCGAGGGTCACTCCATGCCAGGCTTTAGCCCTTGGGAGATGTGCTGGGGGAAGTTCCTGGGGTAATCCTGTCGGTGGACGCCCTTCGCTAGGAGGGGGTAAGCTGTTCTAAACAGGGCCTGAAAGAAGCCACCCAATTAAAGGACAATATGCTGCAGAAGGGTAGAAATACTTTAAATTTCTTTAAAAACTCAGTATAAAAGCTTATCTAGTAATAACTTGTTTATTTGTCATACATAAAAATATATAAAAATGGGGGGGTGGGAAGTGTTTCATCTGCAAGAGAAGCAAGAGGAGCCGAGGCAGAGGGCTACAATAGACCAAGTGGTCAAAGAGAGCTTCTCACTACCTGGAGCATGAGAAACCAGCTGCACTGCCAGCGAATGGGACGGCACCTCCATCTGCCACAGAACAAGGATGTTCTTTCCTCAGGAACAGAGCCTCAAGAGCCAGGAGGACCACACCACCCTCAGTTCCATCTCACAGACCAGTACTCCAGGCACTGAAATTGTCCCACCGAACCTAAGGACAACGGGAGAGCTCGGCTGGCCAAAGAAGCAAGCGGAGGAAATGGGGGGTGAGGACATGGCCCCGCCGGAAACTGGTCCAAGCTGGGAGTGCTCCCAGCAGCGCCGAGCAGCCTCCCCACACCTCATCCACAGCGATGCAGCCTCGATCACGGTTCGCGTGCTCCGGAGGCAGGAGGAGGGCCGGGACCAGCACATCAACACGCTGCATTACCTCCGAAGGGCAGAGGGCGAGAGATCGCTGTCAAAGAGGATTTAATCAAGCTGCCCGGCTGTCTACGCTCATGAGACTCGGAAATTTATTTCACACTACAGCTGGGTTGTAACCAGAAGGAACGTTCAGGCAAGGATCCGCGCTCGGCCTCGCTGCCCTTCTCGCCGGCCTTTCCCATGCTCTGCGGGACAGCGAGCGAAGCGCTATCGCCCACTTGTGAGGAAAACCCCGCCGAGTTTCGGAGGGGCTCCATCTCTGTTTACTGCTATTTTTGCAGCAGCAGATGTGCAGTTTCCACCTGAGATACTCCAGACACTGCTGGACTTCTAGAGCATTTCAATTAAGCAGTAAAAACATCAAACGCTTCCCATCAGGCAAACACCCATCCCCAGAGCAGCGCGTATCATGCGCAAGAGCATCAGCTGCAGGTCCTGAATGACCAAGTTCAAAGTATGCAAATCCCATGACTAAAACTTCTGCCTAGAACATGTTACCGACCTACAAACACGTTTTATCTTGCATCGCAGCAGTTTTTATGCCTTGCCAAGACTTAAAAGTCCTTTGCCTCACTGTTACCAAGCACACACCAAGCGAACAGTTCAGAGTCACTTTGGCAGCTGCTACGTCCTGCTCCGAGCCTGATGGGCATCCACCGATCTGTTCCAAACACAGACCTGCCTGTGCTGCCTCCACCATAACCCTGCGCTCACAAGAAGGAGCAGCCTGCAGAGCAGAACAGCAGATTTTCTACGTTCAGCCGAACACAAAAGCCTTCTATCTAAAGGTGGTTTTTCGTAAGACCCTGTTGCTGACTGAAAAGGAGAAGCTTTAAGTGCTTTACCAAGTTATTCCAATTAGCAACACAAGGAGCTTGATCCAGGGTTTAAACACCCTCCCCAAAAAAACGGGGAGAAAAAGGACCTTTGGAGCACTGTAACGTAGCAGCCAGGCAGCACCTCCTTTCCCAGGAGAACCACACAGCAACACGAGAGACAAAGGCACCCACAGATGGCCAGGCCGAGCTCCTCTGACCAGCCGGCTCTCATCTCACATGGCCTCCCCGTGGAGGCCTCGTCCTCCCCGGGCCTTTGTCAAGAGAGGGAGGCAAAGCCACTGCAGCTCCGCTGCCCACAGAGAGGGCAACCGCAGTTCGGACCATTGTGCAACTCGTCATTAGGCGCAGGTTTCACAACGCCCGTTGTTGTGTTCACAGCTACTGTGACATCCGAGCGTCTCCCACTGCTGCCGCCAGTTCTGCCCGCCCATAAACACCA